>NC_080392.1:33605803-33905803 GCF_028751815.1 Salvia miltiorrhiza | reverse complement strand
AGTTTTAAGAAAACTTGTGATGTTTATTTAGTGAGTGGAGAAAGGGGAAATCAAATTAAGAAAAGTGGAAGAAGTTAATTAAGTAAGTTAGTGAGTGGAGAAGGGGACCATAAATTAGTCAAATCATTACTGAAAATAGGTTAGGACATATTTTCGAGGACAGGCGAAAAAAAAAAATCTTATTTTTCATGGATGGAGGGAGTGCAATCAATGCATTACAAATGCATTTCTATAATATAACTTATATTTATATTCGTCACGCACAACATTTCTTCAATTATATAAGAGTCAAATGCATTACATTACAAATTGACACAGTGCGCTATGAATTTTGGAAATGCTGAATAATTGTGGGATACGATTTATTTTGATTTCGAGAAGACCTTTTTGGATTTGATTTTGGAGTTGACTTTTTTAATTTGATAATTTTAATTTTAGAAGGTTTGGTTTTTTATTTGGGTGGTTTCCTCCCAAATCCCATTATTCTCACTTAAGGACCTGTGGTAGAATATTTTGTATATAGGTTTCCTATATAATTGTAACCCTTGTTCTCACTAAATATGTGGGAGCCTCTTGTATTTTTTGATAGCAACATAATACTATTCTTCTTCTCTACATGTCTCAATATTTTACTACTCTACAGAACCATTAAGGGAAGAAAAAAAATGATCATTAGTAGTCACTGACTCCTCAAGACTTTTATGTCATCTAAACCTAAAAGGATAACCTCAGCATCTTATACTATCAATGGTATGAGATGGACTTAATGAAATAATTTCAAAACATCTACTTAAGGGAATAAAAATATACTCATTAGTAGTACTAGTAATTGACTATATTGTGAAGTGTGAACTGATAATTATCTTAATAGCATCAAGGTTAATGAAAAAAATGCAGATGATGCAAAAATACAATCAATGGTTAATGATACCACTGAAAATCACATTTCTCAGGAACATAAAAATTAGGAACCTCACCGCAATTATCACTCTTCCAGATGCAGAAAATTGTTCGCCCGCAATGTCAATTTCAACGGTAGTTTCAGCGCCAATGGCTGGTTGAGAAACACAAGCCAGGAAATGTCGGACAACCAATTCATATACCTTCTGTTGCACATTAATATTTTTACTGAAAATTCAGAAATGTCTGTAATCTCAATTCTCAATCATCAAAGACAATGATAAAAGAATTTGTCAAAAACTGATACAAACATGGTGATCCGGACTCCATCCAGACTCTCCGGCTGAAAATTTTGTTGGGTGAATGGGAGGGTGGGCTTTGTCATCGTGTCCACCACTACTAGGGTTTCTCCAAAGACGTGCTTCAGGATCCAGTAACCGCTGAGCATAAGAGCCCCATACCGGGTGTCCTTGCTGCTCTTGCACCATACTCTGCACCAGACAAGAAGTTAGAGAAACCCAGAGAACAAACAAATAAACAAAACAAAATAGAATAAAAAAGAAAAGAAACATGCTTAAGTTTTAACTGGGCATGGTCATTAAGAGACAATTTCTGCAAACTATTAGTTTTTGCCATAGTAAATTATTGGTATAGCATGCCTTGAGCATATTTTATGTATATTACAGGAAAATGATAAAGTTGCATTTCCACACTATAATATAAAGTGGGTCATTCTGTTCAATTTGCTAGTATTTTAACCATGTAAGGCAACAATTATAGAAGTCGTCCAGAGAATTCTGGGCATGACTTTGTTTATTTGTGTTAATGTAGTTGAATTGCTCACTGAATAAATTACTCAAAGAAAAAGGTAAAATCCATTTACGCACTAGCAAATCTGTTGTTGCTGAAAAGCTGTCAGTCTCCGTACGAGGATAACTGATGAAACCAGCTTGATATAGATCTTCGGCCACCTATTCATAAAAATAGATGTGCAAAAATGAGCTTGTGTTTATTCACCTGGAAAACTATAAAAGATTATAATATAATTAAAGAATTTAAGAGACAATTATGAACTAAAGCCTGTTACATAACCTTAACAAATAATTCTCAAGAACCGATAAAATAATTTCATTATTTACAACAAATTTACCACATAGATCCTGGTGCTACCTCCACAAGTTACAAATTAAAAACATAACATATTTAAGGACATGGAACATGTTGGAATAAATTTTTGCATTATGCCCCTGAAAATGTGAATGTATCTTACTATATCAAAGAAACTTTTTGATGACCTAAGAGAGGCCCAAAAATAGTCTTCGGTGAGAGCATGACCTGAAATTAGATATTCAGGAGATAGCCTATAAGCCAAGGAGCAAACTGAAATCCAATTCAGTTGAACTTTTGATTGTCCACCAATTGACCAAAGCCAGGGTCCATCAAAGTTGTGCTAGAATTATATTTACCAATTTGTTAAATTAATATTTGTGAAAGCTTCCCAAGATTTACACATGGAAAAGGCCTCTTTGTCAGTAGAATTTCAAACTAACGGATAATAGATAAAAAACCATTTACTAGATGCAATTCGAGCCTTACACGCTAGTGGAATCAACAAAAATGGTTACATGAGATGAGAGTAACGCAGCACATTTCTGTCAATCAGGAACTCACTTTCATGGTCTTTTCTGAACTCATTCTGAAGTAACGTGAAGCACGCTTTTCCAGTTCTATTGTGCTCAAAGGATAAGGAGGATACTTAGGCTTCTCCTGGTGTCTAACATTTGTTACCTGAGGTAAAAAAATCACAAGTAAACAAACCCATATATTTGTAGGAAGTAGTATTTCTTCAAAGAGACTCACAGTTGCAGTGGGTTCTTGGACACACATTTCATATATTATTGTTGCACAAGTGTAATCAAACAAATGACCTCGCCTGCCAAGTGAAAGAACCATAAGGCATTGTATTAAATAATTTGATTTCAATATGATTGCAAGTTGGATGAAAATTACATCCAATTAAATGTAGCAGTGCCTTCTTCTGAATTATGAGTACAGTTAATAGTCCAGAACTCTTCAGCTTGATGAGATTGGATTTCCCAGAATCTTTCCACAACAAAACCAAGGGTAGGGAACTGCAGAAAACATAGAAGCACAAAGTGTAAGCATGGTAAACAGCAAAACTTCCTGCAGGTAAAAGGAGATGAAAGATGTAGACATAAATTATAGTAATAATCAACTGATAAAAAGGAACTTCTCATTTATCTTCTCTTGCTAGACATAGGAACAAGTGTTGTGAGTCACCTGGCAAGGACCATAACTTAAAACAACATTGGTCTCATCTGTAGTGGAATCGAGGATGAATGCATCTTTCAATAGCATAGTCTGAAACCGGGTGAAAGAAGCTCCAATTCGCAGATCAATTTCCTACACGACATCATCAATTTCATGAATTGCTTTTGAGTTTCTGACATAGTAATTATCACTTTGAAGTTTTCCAGCAGGCTCCATTCACAGGTAATAAATTAGAGTAAGATGATAAGAATTCCAGGATAATTGAGCAGTATAGACTTAAAGAAGTTCAAGTAGAAGGTTGAAGAAAGCTTTCATTAATATTAGTTAATAATCAGACTCAAACATATGAACTATCAATGACTCACTTGTCGAAGATCAACAGCTTCTGCCTGCAATTGATTAGGCGGAGAAAGCCTTGTAATTGCATCATAGATGTCCCTGACCATCTCAAAAGAAAAAAAAAAATCAATTTGAGATAGCATGTATATATGAAAAAGGAAACAGAATAAACAACTGTAGAATATATAAAGCGATCAGAACCTATCAGTCAGGGCAGAAAAACGAGCTCTCCAGATATTCAGATTTCGATTTGCTCTCATGCAAATATCAACCACCTCAAATGCTATATTTTCTCCTTCTCTGTCACAATCAAGCCACAAGATAAGCCACTGACACTTTCTAGCTTCTTCCTCAAGTGTTTTCTGGATGTCCAGTTTATCCTAGATCGACCAAGAGACAGTCAGCATATCTTTTTGTTCAATCATCATCAGGTGAAAGTAATAAACTCATTGCACCAATTTTAGCCATATTCTCCTTCGCCAAAATGATAATTATAATGGGTGTCAAAAGAACATGAACGTCATACACATTATTCTACGTAAACGAGTCTACAGTTTCATTTCTTATTCCTCCAAAATCAACTTTTGAAAATTTTGTGAGAAAAATCATTTGGGAGAAGCCCTTGAAAAATTATCAATGGTACAGACAAAGAGTAAAGCATGCATTCAACTTAGACAATTACATTTAAAATCTTGATCCCCAACATTATTTATGAAGAAAGGAATTTAGGAATTAATACATAATTATGCTATTGAGAATTTGAGATATCATAGCCCATACTCAGCATAAATTATGCATCTCTTCTAGACTATTGGATAATGATATCAACATTTATAAATCTATATATCATAAAATATCAGAGGTCATGAATCATTAATCAATGGAATTATACACCAAATCCACTGCTGAACTCAATGTCTAATTTCTTTTATTCCCAATTAAAAAAAATTGATTTAATACATTTCTACTTCAACACACCTATTCCATTCAATCTCCGTTCAAAACCCTTCATATTCTTGGAACCAATAATATCCTACCCCTTATTTTATATGTTCATTTTCTACTTGTCTCACTTCAAACAAAATTGTGTAAGCTGCAAATCACTACACAGAAGGTAAGATGTTTAGCAAATTACCTGAGGTACATATTTCCTAACTGGGGCATGGTAGAGATCGGCGGGGTCACAGGAGTGCCACTTGCGATACCTATCGTCAAAATCGAGCTCCATGAGGTGGCCTGTGACGGAGGTGAAGGACATTTGAATTTGCTGGTTCCTAACCACGCAGTTGAATTCGAATATCCTATTGTATCTGGACCGGCCGTCTCTTACTCTTAGTCCGCCGCTCGAAGGATTCTTCGAGAGTATACCTGCCACCTGCTTAGCCACCGAAGGCTTCTCCGCCACGTTCAGCGCCCTTATTGACCGCCCGCCTCCGCCGCCTGCCATCGGAAAATGCTCAATTGTTCTAATTGCCGGTTTCTGAGAGTTTTGTTTTTTACACTCAAATGGGTACCGATACTGGGTTTTCCCGCTTTTATTTTTTCGATGGAATTGTGATATGACCGGAATACCCTTAGCCCCTGTCTAAGGCCATCTCCAACCATTTACACCAAACCTAAACCCATTTTACAGTATATGTCACATTCAACAATAATTCTTCTCCAATCATTTAGACTACCCACAGTCGTGACACTCATCCAACCCAATCATTAAAGTTGGCCACATTTCTTTTTTGAGTTGTCTCACTATTGTTGGCTCTTTCTAAAAATGGCAAAATTTACTTTAATTAACTTTAATTAATTAATTTAATTAAGGTTTCTAACTAAACCTAAACATTCATAAATAAACACACACACTCAGCCCCCCTCCCCCTACCACCACCGCCCCTCCCCAGTACGGCCGCATCGCCGTCGTCTGGCTCGCCGGCGTCGAGCTCCTCCGCGGCAGCACCTCCGCCGACGTCGAGCTCCTCCGCGGCGGCACCATCCCTCTCCCTCATTATTTCTCGCTCTTCTTCTCTCTCTCATTGCGCACACACAGACGCACAGAGCACCACCTCCGTCGCCCCCTTTTTCCTCTCTAAAGGCTCCACCGCCCACCTCGTTGGCAGCGCGAGCTTGCTCTGGTTTGGGGATAGGGCTTTTCCGCCGATTTGGGGCTAGGGCTTTGCCTCCGCCGCCGATTTGGAGGCCTAGGGCTTTTGATGGGTGCCGCGGCTAAAAATCGAAGCCTGGGTCCGCGCCACCTACCTCTGCTTCTCTCTCCCTTCCTCGGCGATGACAACTCTCCTTTCCTTCGAAAATCGAAGGGCTTTTGGAGGCCTAGGGCTTTTGATGGGCTTCTCTCTCTGAAAATCGAAGGCTAAGTTGTTCTGCGATTTGCGATCGGAAGAAATTGGGTGATTCTTTACGATGGGTGTTTGGTGGCGATAGACATAGAGGCCAAGGTGGCTGATGGCGGCGACTTCGCCGGAGGAGGGAGGCGGTGGATGAGAGGTGGTGGTTTGCGATTTTTGTGGTTTGCTGTTTTTGTGGTCTGCAATTTTTGTGGTTTGGTTTGCGGTTTGGGGACGGTGGTGATTTGGGGACGCCAGCGACGGTGGTCGCCTATGGAGAATGGGTCACCGGAGATGAAGGAGAATCCGCCGGCAGATGGTGGTGTAAGAAGAAATCTTAATTAAGTCAATAATTTTGGTGGGTCACACTCAATTAAAACATAACACTCAATTTCTTAATCTCCGTGCCGAAAAGAATGTGGCCAACTTTAATGGGACGGAGGGAGTAATTGATATTTAACTCAATCACAAAGGAAGATTACAAGAATTAAACACACAATTGAAATTAAATATATCAAAGTACAATACGTGAAATTTAAAATACAATTAGAAAATGTAAATTACATATTTAATTGCAGTGCCAAATTTTTTCCATATGTGCTCAATCAAATCATCTTGAAGAGTCATATGAGCTTCTCTATTGCGAAGTTGATCTCTATTAGTCATATAAGCAGACAAGCTCGCAATACGTTCAGTAGAATAGCGGAAATATTCGTCGTCTTCTGTTTATACTCTTGTAGGTGTATCCATAAAAAATTCTGTTGGATCATAATAATTTTGGTAGGTATCTCGTTCATCCTCGACTATCATATTATGCATGATGATATAAGTCATCATAATTTTTCCCATCAAAACTTTGTCCCAAACAAGACATGGGCGTCGTAGAAATGCAAATCGAGCTTGTAGAACTCCAAATGCTCGCTCAACATCTTTTCGAACAGACTCTTGGTGTTGAGCGAACAACTTGTGCTTGTGTATCTGTGGGGAAGTAATTGACTTGACAAATAAAGCCCATGAAGGGTATATACCATCAGTTAAATAATATGCCCTATCATAATGAAGACCGTTCACTACGTAATTAATCTTTGGTGCTCGACCTTCTAAGACATCATTAAAAATAGGAGATCGATGGAGTACATTAATATCATTGCACGAACTTGGTGTTCTAAAGAACGCATGCCATATCCACAAGTCGTATGAAGCAACAGCTTCCAAAATGATCGTTGGTTTTCCACTTCTCCCAATATATTGGCCGGCCCATGCATTAGGACAATTTTTCCACTCCCAATGCATGCAATCAATACTGTCAATCATGCCTGGAAAACCAAGTTGTTCTCTAACATAGAGCAGCCTTGCCAAATCTTCTTCATTAGGCCTTCTTAGATACGTACCACCGAAGCAAGAAATAACACCTTCCACAAAATGGACTAAAGCATCTCTTGTCGAAGATGAACTCATTCGTAGATACTCATCGACAACATCGGAAGATGTCCCATACGTCAACACCCTCATGGCTCCAGTACATTTCTGCAATGATGCAAGACCTACTCTGCCGGTGGCATCTCGTCTCTATTGAAAAAACTCATCAGTAGCAATAACAGCTTCCACTATTCGAATGAATAGCGATTTCTACATGCGAAATCTTCGCCGGAAGAGCTCTGGAGTATATGTTGGGTTGTCGCTGAAGTAGTCATTGATCAAACGCTCTGCACCAAACTCGCGTTCTCTATCACAATATCTCTTGTTGGCTGTTGGAATTTGATGTCCTACAATCAGATTATGATTGTTTAGGATCATATTCTGGATGATGTTATCAAATTGACGATTTTGTTGATAAACTCGTTCTTCCTATTCATCAAGTTCGTTGGAATGGGAAACATCAGAACTTGAGTCTGAATCAACTGAAAAGTTTTCATTGACATACATATTTGTATGAGAAATGGGCAAATAATAGGATATAGGTGTACTTGAGCAAAGAGTGAGATTTTTGTGTTTTATTGAGATGTGTTTCAACTGGCATTTATAGAATACATACTGAAATATGGGATAAGATAGCTAGATTTGAATTGATATGGTTGCATGTGATGTAGTCTGTCAAAAATGACATATGCATGTGAATTGGAAATAATGTAGTGTCAGTATGCATGTGAATTGGAAATAATGTAGTGTCAGTATGCATGTGACTTGGAAATAATGTTGTGTCAGTATGCATGTGAATTGGAAATAATGTAGTGTCAGTATGCATGTGACTTGGAAATAATGTTGTGTCAGTATGCATGTGAATTGGACAAATGCATGTGAATTGGACAAATGCTTTGTCAGAATTGACTAAATGCTTTGGGAAGCTAAACGGATCCAATGCTATTCAACTTTAGATGAAATACACTTCTTCATTAATTAAACATAAAACAAGTACATAACACAATTCCACTTGACTAAAACCACACAAATAGAAAGCACACAAATAAAAAGTACATAAACTAAAATTACATAGAAAGCACATGATTAAAATACATTCACTCTCCAAACACAATTTTAATTAGTTGACGTTTCATCTCTTCGTCTTTTAGAGATAAGTGCTTTTTCGACAACAATTGAGGCAGCATTTTTTCTTTCATCTTCATTGCGTTTCTTTGCAACTTCTCGCGCTCTAGATCGATTCGAGTTTTTATCAACTCAACTTCGGCATTTCTAGTGAGTCTCATTGCACGAATTTCTGCAGCAACAGCAGATTCATGAGTAGATTCAGATTGTGAGACCTTACCTTTTTCTTTCATTTTTGCCTTATCTCTTCCAATGGGACGAGTCGCAGTTGACTATTCAGATGTTGGAGTTTCTGGATTAGAAGGGATAGAAAATCCCCCATCTTCCGAAGTCTTTATTCTTATCGAACTGCCACCACTTTGTTGGTCATCAACATCTTCACTTTGACGGCGAAAAACAAGGGTGGTATCATGAACATTCCACTTGGGATGTTTACTCATAACTTCATTAAATACAACCAAGTCTAGAAACTTGCTTCCACCTGCTTCGTAAATAGAATGAGCTTCTTTCTCAACATCGTTGTCGCTCATCCCACTCCTTCTTCGAGCGTTTGCTTCCCTGCAAGCAGCAACCCATTTGTTTACATTTTCGTTAAGACATTTTCATCGATTCAATGTTCCATTCGTTGAGCTCATTCAGATTTTCTGCTTGAGTGTTGTGATACAATTTATGAACACGTGACCAAAGCGATTTCCCCTTTTGATTTTTTCCTCGAACGCTATCTTCACTAGCATAGATCCAAGATGACATAAGGGCTACATCTTCTTTCACACACCAAGCTACATTTTTTGCCCCTTTCTGATTTTTATTTGGGCGTCGAACACCCATAAATAAATTACGGGAGACATTTTCAGATGTGGAAATTCTTTGAGATGTAGGACTCTGACATAGATTTGGAGAAAATTGAGATTGATAAAATTGAGAATTTGGTGGATTTTTGAAATTTTGGAAAAAATGAGGAGTCGGATAAGATGAAAAATTTGCAGAATCTTGAGGGTTGGGATAATTTTGGGAATTTTGATCATTTTGATCATTTTGAGAATTTGGATAAAAATAATTGGGATTATTTGGATCCATAATTTAAAATAGAAACAAATTTGTGAGGAAAAAATTAAACGAAATGTGAAATGAAGAAAGAGAGAGATTTGATTTGTGTGTGAAAATATGCTGAATTTGGGTTCTATTTATAGAGCTAAAAATAATAAAAATTTTAATATAATTTTTATACAGAAAAATCATTATTAAATTTTACCTATCATAATATTTAATACACCAATTAGACTTTGACATGTGGCAACATTTGATAAAAAGAGAGAAGAGTGACCTTGGGGCGGCTGACATTCCAGGTTGGGCAATTTACATGACTTTCCATTTATTTTTTATTGCCAATTGATTTGTCCTATTAAGGTGACCCTCAGCGAGGGTCACCGTTGGGAATGGTCTTACACCAAACTCAAACTTAAAAGAATATTCTTTAAATATTCTCTTTACACTTACTTTTTATACTTCTTCAATCATACCTATGTATTTCTTTTAAATTATACATTTGCCCCAATTTTTAATTAATAATTTCATATTAAAATAAATATTATACGGAAATAAATTTTATTATTATTATTATTAAATAAGCAAAAAAATTGAACTTTAAAATAAAATTCATTAAATATTACATAACTTGAAAAATAAAATACAACAAATAAACAATGGATTAGAATTATTCGATTAATTTCGTATTTCTCGTGTAGTTTATTTATTTGCGTCTGCTTGATTTTTGAATTATGTTGTGTAATTTTAATTATGTTGTTTTTATGCCATGTGGTATTTATATTGTTAATATTATTTTAAATATTCTTGTATTATGCATTTTAATATGTCATGTAATTAAAAATTAATCTATTTTATTGTTGCAAATTAAAACTCTATTTTCAACCAAATTATTATTATTATTTTTATAACTTTCATTCTAATCATTTAAAGCTACGAAATTAACAAAACAAAATAAATTAACTTTCATTACTCAAAACAAAAAGCTACGAAATTAACAAAACAAAAGAATTATTGAGAGCCCATTGTAGGAGCCCAATAAATTCAGATACACAGCCCTAAATTATAATTAAATGCATAGCACTACAAAATTGAAAAAGTCGTCTTCTTCGTTTTGAGAAAACACAAAGCGTCTTCGTCAGAACGTCTTCTTCAACACTAGCCTGCAACACTCAATTTGACGGATTCTCAATATCTAGCAAGAAGAGGAGTTAGTTTGCAGTTCCTGAAAGTCTATAAAGTGTTTTGGTATAGTGAATAGTGTCACACCAAATTTGATGTAATACTACTATTCATGTTTGAGTTTAGTGTACCATTGGAGAGGTTTTGGTACACCAAAATGGGATTTGGTGTACCATTGGAGATAGTCTAAGAACATTTAGGGCATGTTTGCTATTAAAGGTGTGTTTGATAGTAATATAGATATTAATTAGTTTTAGATACTCCCTCCGTCCACCAATTAAAGTCTCATTTGAGGGTGGGCACGAAGACTAAGAAAACTGAAAAATGTGTTGTGGGTGAAATATAAGGGCAGTTGTTACTTTTACTAATCTTTAATTAAGAGAATGCTTTTACTTTTTTGTCTTTAACTATTCCATTTAATTTTCAATTTATTAATCTTTGATTATTTAATTTTATTTGTGGCTATTTCATTTTAATTGGTGCACCCAATATCTTCGAATTAAATAGGGCCTGTCGAACACAGAATATTTTCATTTTAATTGGAGAACCCATCTGGCAGTTTTTTTTTAATCTTTATTCAAAGATTACCAAAATTTAACACAACAATTCTGAAACCCACTGTATCCATTCTTGAACACAGAATATTCCAAAGTAAAAAACTGAATTTTTTGGAGGCAAAACAAAAGTTCATTTAACAAAAGTCCAGAGAGAGGCAAGCCGGCCGCTTCGGTTTCCGGCAGCAACCACTGCGATTCAGTGAGGTCGAAGCCCGACGTTTCGGATTCCGGCAACATCGGCTCCCGTTCAGAGAGAGGCAAGCCGACCGCTTCGGTTTTCACCAGCAACCACGACGATTCAGTGAGGTCGAAGTCCGGCGCTTCGGATTCCGGCATCGTCGACACCGATTGAGAAGGATCGAAGTCTGGGAACTCAGTTTTCGGCACGAACGTCTCTTGATTTATAAATCGAGACACATAATCGACAACAATACCCTCCATAGAAGAGGATAGAGGAATTTTCATCGAGGAATTCATGGGATATAAAGCCAGTAGAGAGAAGTGGAGGCGGCTGAGGAAGATTTTAGGGTTTCAGAAATCTTTAGAACACAATATTGAAGAACACGGTAGAGAGAAGAAGTGAGGCAGCCGAGAGTAGTTTTTTTAGGGTTTGGAATTCTCTAGAACACAAGAGAATTAATGTGCGTTACTTTTTTGTTTGGTTTCTATTCAAAATAAAAGAATTATGTTTGGTTTATTAAGTTTTGAAAAGGGCTGAAAATTAGAAATGATTAGGCATTTAATTAGGTTTTTAATTAAATGAGTTAAATGTGGGGTGGGATAATTAATGGCAAAGGGTAGTAATTTTAAATAAAGGAGGAGGGTAAAAGGGTACAAAAAGCAGAATGGGGCTTTAATTGGTGGACAAATATTTAAAGGCAAATGGGGCTTTAATTGGTGGACGGAAGGAGTATCTAATACTCCCTCTGTCCCACCGAGCTTGAGTCATTTCTATATATAGTCAAAATAAGGAATATTAAACTAATAATTAGAGTTAATTAATTGACCCCTTATTTTTTCACTAAATCTAATTAAGCCTTAGTCTGATTTAATTCTTTCCTAAAATCGACCCTTTATTTCCTAAAATTCGCTGCCACCAAGCCCAGACGACACATCTTTTCTGACCGACGATTTTGCCTATGGAGGAGGCTCACCGGAAGTTGTCGTGGTTGGGGATGTCTGTAGGTAGCGCATTGTTTGATTGGAAAATGAGCAGAGGCGGCGCCGCTCTAAGGAAATGAAACCCTAGGCGGCACGACTTTTTTCTTGAATTGATGTTGTTTGAATCTAGTTGCCGTTGTTGAAAATCGAAGAAGAATATGGAGGCTGGAAATTGGGGATCTACGTGTTAGAGATACAAAGCTTGCGGGTGTGTTACACTTTAAACAGAAATGTAGGAGATGAGATTACAAAGAACAAATTGTATTGAAATTACAAATAAAATGAAACCGGGAAAGACAAAGGCCAAGTCGAGGAGGGTCCTCTATCCGCAAGACGAGATACGCCCCGGTAGTGCTCTCAATTTTGGTGTGTCGTCTCCAAAGATGAAACGGCTTCGTCTCGTGGGTAGCAGCACCGCAGACCAACGAGCTCCGGCGAACTGGAACGAGGCGAGAACAAAACTCCGGCTGCTCTTGGATTTCATAAGTGTTAGGTCGATGTGGCCCCCACATCTCATTTACATAGGTGATTATTTTCCAAGTATCCAGCTATAATCAACCTCCTTGAGGTATTTAGGAACCATTAAAAGTCAAAGACTTAACCTCACCACTAAGCAGGTTTCAACACTCACTTGCTCTTCTAGGGAATGCAAGTAGTCGAGTGCTCTTACTCGGACTCTTATAGCTTAGTTTTCCCATTGAACTAAGTTCTTGCGATCTCCAGTCATCATGGTTGGGTTACCACTATAATTTTCCTTATTATGTGGATTTTACACCCATTCCCTCTAGCAGTTTATACATTTGATCTCGATTAAAGCTTTAAGGAGCGGATCGGCCAAATTATCCGTTGTCCTTATATAGTCAATCGAGACAACTCCACTTTCGATCAAATATCTTACGGTATTATGTCGTCGATGTATGTGTCGAGACTTACCATTGTACAACCCACTTTTTGCCCTTCCAATAGCTGCTTGGCTATCGCAGTTTATCATAACTGGCGGCACGGGTTTGGACCAACATGGAATATCTTCTAGGAAGTTTCACAGCCATGCATTTAGCTTCTTCACCAGCTTTGTCCAAAGCGATGAATTCTGATTCTATGGTGGATCTAGCAATGCATGTCTGTTTTGTAGATCTTCACGAGATGGCTCATCCCCCTATAGTGAATACGTACCCATTCGTTGATAACCAGTTCTGAAGCAGATCTGGGTTCCAAAATGAACAAAGACTAATGTTGAAGGACCCAAACATTGATTGGGTACCTAAAATAACTCTTCCTTGCAGGACAAAACCAGGAAACATAAGAAGAAGAAAGAAGTTAAAGCTTCAATCAAGACATGCTACCTGGACAGCGGTTGCTCGAAGCACATGACAGGCTATAAAGAATATCTCACGCAATATGTTGAGAAAGCTGGATCAAAAGTTATATTCAGAGACAACTCACTAGGCGAAACTAAAGGCTATGGTGTGCTCAGCATGGCGGATTCGCAGTGAAGATCAAGAAGAATGAATTCACTGTAAGAAACAACCAGAAGAAGGTGATACTGAGAGGTATCAGGCAAAACCTCTATGTCATATCATGGAAAGATAGCCCACCTAAAACGTGTATCATCAGCAAAAGCAGCTTAGAACTCAACTGGTTATGGCACAGAAGGCTCAACCACCTCAACTTCAAAACAATCAACTGGTAGAAGGATTACCTTCTATTGTGTTCCAGAAGAAGCAAGAGTGTGAAGCATGTCAAAGAGGAAAGCAAATCAAAGCTTCATTCAAGTAAAAAACAGGACACTCATCTGAAAGAATTCTTCAACTGCTTCACATGGATCTTTTTGGTCCTGTGTCTCCCAGAAGCTATAACGGTAGAAAGTATACCTTAGTTGTTGTAGATGATTATTCTCGATACACTTGGGTTGTTTTTCTATACAGGAAAAGTGAGACACTGCAGGAACTACCAATTCTGATGAAAAGATTAAGTGTTGAAAAGGGTGTCAACATCATCAGTATCAGATCAGCTAGAGGGACTGAACTACTGCTAGGAAAGAGGGATCAGTCATCAAACCTCTGCAGCAAGAACTCCACAGCAAAATGGAGTTGCTGAAAGAATAAATAGATCGTTGAAGGAAGCAGCAAGGACGATGCTAGCTGAATCAAAACTAACACTGAAGTTTTGGGCTGAAGCCGTCAACAATGCTTGCTACACTCAGAATCGCTTCTTCCTCACACAAAGACATGGAAAAACTCCATACGAGCTATGGAAGAACAGGAAGCCAAGAATTTCATACTTTAATGCTTTCGGTTCTAAGTGTTTCATTCATAACAATGATAAGAGAAAGCTAAACACATTTGATAGCGAGGCTGATCCAGGAATTTTCCTTGGATATTCTGGAACTGGAAGATCTAGCAAAGCCTATCGAGTATTTAACTCTCAAACTCTTTGTGTGGAAGAAACACCTCATGTTATTTTTGACGAGTCTATTAATAATTTCAGGAAATGGGAAAATAAAGAAAATACTGAGAACAGTGGGGTTTCCAATACTGAAATGGATTACACCGAACCCACTGAAGTGTTGGTGTGGGGACCAGGAAGAGAAGAAGATACTGAAAAGCTTTAGTATCAGAAGATCAGTCAAAGAACTGAAGGTCCAACTGAAAATGCTGCTAAAGGCATCAGTCAAGAGGGAACTCCATCAACTGGAGATACAGGAAAAGTTGTGACTGGAGAACATGTTGAACCAACCACAACACCAGTTCAACACTCCCCTGCTCGAGAGGCAAATGAAGGACCAAGATCTATCCTAACAGAAGAACCTCCACCTTCACCAAAAGAAATCAAGAAGTATCGAAGATGGTTTGAACTACACTCTAAAGACAACATCATTGGAGAACCATCAGACAATGTGAAGACTCGAAGATCAATGTGCAACCTCGTCTACGACATTAACCAGAACTGTATCAACGAAGATGAACATTTCAGCTGTTTCTTGTCGGACATTGAGCCCAAAGACATTGAAGAAACACTGAAGTCCACTCAATGGGTTATCGCCATGCAAGAAGAACTAAATGAATTCAATAGAAATTCAGTATGGGAACTTGTGGATCGCCCAGATGATGCAAAGGTGATTGGATTGAAATGAATTTTCAAGAATAAAAAGGACAAATGAGGAAATGTGGTGAGAAACAAAGCTAGGCTAGTGGCCAAAGGATACAGTCAAGAAGAAGGAATTGACTACGATGAAACCTTTGCCCCTATTGCAAAGAAGCAGCCAGACTTTTCTTAGCCTACGCCGCTCATAAGAGATTCAAAGTACACCAAATGGATGTGAAGTGTGCATTTCTCAACGGAGTGCTCACTGATGAAGTTTATGTGGAACATCCTCCAGGATTTGAAGTTGCTGGACCAGATAAGGTGTACAAGCTGAAGAAAGCTCTTTATGGTTTGAAGCAAGCACCAAGAGCATGGTATGATACTCTCTCTGAGTATCTGATTGAACAGGGATTCAAGAAGGGGTCAGTGGACAGAACTCTGTTCACACTGAAAAAATGAGAGGACCTCCTACTTGTTCAAATCTATGTGGATGACATCATCTTCGGATCCAAATCCGAACGGATGTGCAAAAAGTTTGCTGACATTATGACAAACAAATTCCAGATGTCAATGATGGGAGAAATGAATTTCTTTATGGGATTACAAGTGAAGCAAACTAATGAAGAAATCCTGATAAATCAGTCAAAGTATGCCGAGGAACTGATCAACAAGTTTGAGATTCAACACATGAAGTCAGTGAAGATTCCAATAAACACCAACTGGAAAGTGGATCCAGAAAATGAAGGAAAATCTGTATCTTCAACTAAATACAGAGAAATCATTGGTTCACTATTTTATTCGACTGCTAGCAGACCAAACATTGCATTTGCAGTCGGAGTTTGTGCGAGATATCAGTCAGATCCAAAGGAAGCTCATATGGATGCTGCAAAGCACATCATAAGATATCTCAAAGGCACACCCAATATAGGTCTTTGGTATCCAGCTGACGACAACTTCAAGCTTTCTGGATACTCAGACTCAGATTTTGCGGGATGCAAAATTGATCGAAAATCAACTTCCGGCACCTGTCAATTCTTAGGCAACAAGCTTATCTCTTGGTTTTCAAAGAAGCAGACTTCAGTCGCCACATCTACAACTGAAGCTGAATATGTTGCTGCGGGAAGTTGCTGCTCACAAATTCTTATGGCTAGTCCAATAACTGAAGGACTACGGGATCGAAGAAAGAGAAGTTCCAATATATTGCAACAGCTCCAGTGCTATTGCAATCTCTCATAATCCAGTTCACCACACCAGAGTCAAGCATATCACAATTCGTCATCACTTCATTCGTGATCATGTGGAAAAGAAGGATATATCAGTTGTGAAGATTCATACAAGCATTCAACGAGCCGACTTGCTGACAAAAGCACTTCCAGAAGTTAGATTCAACGATCTATGTGGAAGGATTAGACTACTCAACCCGGAAGAATGATGTTGAAATCAAGATTTCAATTGAAATCTCAACAACTGATGTTCAGTCAACTAAACTCCCCCAACTGTCGACGTGATATCGACTGACTACAACGATCAGTCGACCAGTAAGCAATTTAAACCTTTGTTTATCTATCTGTTAGATCAGCTATGAGTTCCTAATTGTTATAAAATCTTTTCTCTAACTGATCAGTTATTTTCAATTGCTTTAACTGATTGTTGGAAACTGTAAAATGATTTATCCGATCTGGACAAGTTTCTTTTAATAATATCTAAAATTGTTTTCACTTGTCCTCACTTCCAACTCTTTTGCCTCTGCAATAAAATCTTGAAAATCTCACTGATTTGACAAAATGAAATGATTTTACTCTGTAGTGACGGCGGACGTGAAAATTTTCTTCAAACTATTTTAAGGCACAAAAATCGAACAACTTTTCATCTTCTCATACTTAGTATTTTAAATACTTTCACTTGCAACTCTTCTTCACAACTCACAATTTTCCACAGACTCCTCTGTGAGAATTTCATATAGTTGCAGAAAACTTTTGTTCCGACAATGGAGAAATCAATGACAACGAAGTCATGGAGTGGGAAAAATGATGCTCGCACACTTGGTCTATGCCGGACCATTCCACTGGATCACAACACTTCTCCGAAGTCAAGTTTCTTTCTTCTCTCACTTGTATCCAGCGACGAAAGTGTCTTCCATCCTAATGCCAGGCGCCAAGAAGCTTCTGAGCTTCAGGAGGATACAAGTTGAAGTTACAATCTCCAAAAGTTACTTCAACTGGTTATCAAGCTCATCTCACGTATCTTGTATACCTCCATGGCATGCAACAACAACGAGCCTTCACTCGTTGTCTGCCGACATCTTCAACCGCACATGGTCTTCTCAACATAGACCTAGTACCGGCAAATCGACAGTGTTAGTCCTCACGACTGTCACTGATTCGATTTTTTCTTCTCACACCCCTCTCCCGTACTCTCCCACTTTCTCCATCCCAAACCCTCCTCTTTCTCTTTAGGTCTGTATGCATAACCGCTCTTCTTTGTCTTTTCACAAGAGCTATGCATACCCACCTATATCCCCCACCTTCATCTCCACAAACACTCCTCTTCCCCTCATCTCTCACTCTCACCCTCCCCTACTGGTGTTTTCTTCTTCTGAGTCACCTCTGCTCAAACTCCTCTCGAACCATCTCACGGGCTTCTGAGAAATGGAGTTGGGTATCGTCCGATCATAGATTCTATCATCAGTCATCCTGCCTTTTTGATGTTGCCAAAAAGGGGAAAAAGAAGGAAAAGAAAAACCATCTGAGACTGAAGCTGGTAAAGCAAAAGGATCACCAGAAGCTCAAAAGAGAGACGAACCAGAAAGACCTCGAGTCAATAGAAAACAAGTGTTGAAAAAGAAACGAACAAAGGAACAAGAAGAAGAATAAAAAGATGAAGATCAAGGTGAAGATCAAGCTGGAGTCCAACACTTTTCAGTGTTGTGTTTTCTTTGTATTTTCTTTTCTTATGTTCTGCTATGTATCTTAACTGATTTCTCATCAGTTATTTTGAAATGAAAATACAACTTCTTTTGATCTCAACCTGTCTTCAGTAACTTGTTGTCTAGGCTCTGATTACCGATTTCAATTATGTCCTTGCTCTGTTTTTCTCTGTTCTGTTTCTCCTTTGTATGCAAGTTTATAGGTTATCTTGTTATGGGGGAATAGTATTCACCCTGTGTAGCAACTTGCCTTTTGGTTTCAGTCGTTGTTTGTCTTAGAACTGTTGTATGGTTTTGCTATCATCAAAAGGAGGGAAATTGTTGGGAACTTAATGAAATATCCTAGCCCTAGTTTCGATGATACCAAAATCCTTAAGTGTTCTTTGTAATAGACTAGAACTTTTCGAACTCAAGTGTTGGAGTTCCTTTTCTAGTTTAGCTTGTGTTCTGAAGACTGAAGACCGGAGGAATGAAGAATGAAGAACAGAGAACTGAAGACCGAAGACTGAAGAGCTCGACTGATATTGTGAATAAAGGCTGAGTCAAGCACTGATATTTGACTGATCGCGTTTCTCAACTAAATGATCAGTTACGAACTGATCCATTAATGCAGGCCACATGGATTCAGCGGACTGATACTAAAGTCAAGTATCAGTTAACATTTTTCCTCAGACTGAGCCTCCAAAGTTAAAAGGAAGCCTCGCACTCCCAAGTACAGTCGCATTAAATGCAGAGATTTCAAGGATCGTCATTTCTCTGCAGAGCATTCCTACCGAAGCCCGTCGTGAGACTTCGGGCAAATGATATTTGTATTTTTCTATGCCCTGTAATTAAGGTTAGTATTAATGGCAAGTAATAGGGTCGAACCCCACAGGGAATCGGTGTATCACAGTACTCGTATCACAAGCTTTATATTTGGTTTCCCGTCTATGGGCGAAGGTGTTACTTGCCAACCTGTGGCCAAAACAGAATTAAAATCTATCTATGGGCAATATGTAAATGCTGAAATAGAAAACACAAGAAAATAGTCAGTAATAAAAGGAACCCGATGTGGGCATAGTTTTGGTATGACATGGGATAATTCTTTCGGTCATAGGTTCAAGGATTTTTATAGTGCGGTCGCATCTTTGGTTATGGATAGTAGTCAATAGGCTGGGCCCCTTTTTTACTCGTTGATCACTAATTTACTTAGCAACTAAACTGCAACTAAAACGGTGTAATTGTAGCACAAATGTAGCAATCGAGTATCGTATCCACAGAGACTGTAAAACGAAATTACTCTATCTATTTCCTAAACAGACACTCACAGTAAACAGGCAAAACAAAGATGAAGGTGAATTACGAACTAAATTTAACCAAATAAAAACTAAAGAGCATATAAATACTGATAACTAACTCAAATATAAGAAAAACTCTGACCCTAGGGATGTACTTTTACTAATCAACTACATACATTTAATATATTGATTCAATTACCAATTTAATCCAACCCTGATGAGAGATCACAGAACTATTCACAAGCTTCTCTAACGAACACCTATGAAAGTAGATTAATTTACCCCCCTTCACATTCAAGATTCCAAGGGATAAATTAACTCCCAAGCGTACATAAAGAATAGCTCCCTACAGTTTCACCTATCCCATTCAAGTGTCAAAGCTACTACTATAACATGCATTCCTGAATCGGCTGAACAATTATCGCATTCAAGACTCAAACTGAACAGCTAGACATGCAAAATTATTGGCCAAATAATTCACAAGAAATTAAGCACCAGGAATCATGAATCACAAGTTGGAAGGCAAATTGATATCAATAAATCAAAAACACATAATTACTCAGCTATGTACAAACCCTAGGTTCAGATTTAAATAACTAGCCAGACATCATAAAATAAAACATAAACATAATTAAAAATAACGCAATTGTAAAAACCGAATTGTATAAAAACCGAATAATAATGATTGTAGCGGCTTGAATCTTCAATCTTGATCCAAGCCTTAAAAACTGGAAAGCAAAAATATTCTAAAGCTATAAAACTGAAATAATAAGTCTGGGAACCCTAGATAGGTCAAAAGAGGACCTATTTATAGTCTTAGGGTCAAAAACCAAGTTCTAAATCGAAAATAACTTGGAAAAACGTAAAAACGCGGAAGAATTAAAAACACGCGATCAAATCGGCGACCCGTTCGGCGATCGCCGTTTTTGGCCTGAAAACTGCTCAAATTCGGCGATCGCCGTTTTTTTCTCCGTAGGCCAAATTTCGATCAGGGATTTCGGCGACCTACTCGGCGATCGCCGTGTTGGTCGCTGATTTTGCTCATAAAATCGCCCAAATTCGGCGGTCAACTCCTTTGACCGCCGAAATTGCCCTTTTTCCGTCCCGACTTCAGAATCTTCGTCTTTTCTCGATTTTTGGGCTCGATTCTCTCATAACTCTTCTCTTCAACATGTTCCTTACGCTCCATGCTTCAATGTCACTCATTTCTGCATCCAAACAGTCAAAACTACACCCGACCGTGAAATCATGAAATAATAATCAATAAACTCCAAACGATAATAAAACGAGTGTAAAATCGACTTAAACTACAGAATATAACCCTTAAAACCATGCAAAATGAGTGTTTATCACTCGTCACGTGCGCAGCCTACCCCATCCTCGTATGTGCCCTCAATGTGGCTGTAGGACCCAAATGACCCATAAGCATGTCCAAAGACATACGATCACCTTTTGTACATTTGCCGCACTATGTGGAACCGAATTTCTCCATTAATGGTTCCACTTGTTGCTTGTAACTTGGTTATGCCCAGAGCGCCACCATCCACTTGAAACTCTAGGTTTCCCCAAGTTGTATTGGCATCAAACCCAATGCTTCGGGAATGTGACTGCATAACTCCTGTGCCTATTTCGACCTCACGAATTATTATTACCCCATATCACCCTTAACTAGCCCATACCGGGCAAATGAACTTAGCTACTCATAAACGTAAAAATAAATGCAATGTAAGTAAAGAAAAACATACTTGAATTGGAAATTGTCTAGGCGTAAATTAAACAAAGTACTTGCCGGCACCAACTCCGGTCACAGACAAACAAAACATAAAACTGAAAAGTAAAGTGGCATGTGGCCGTGTATCTGCCTCACAGTCACTCAACACATGAACAAAAACTAGGGAAAGCTATTAAAGGGAAGTGGCCGCGTAGGGGGTCGGCCTGGAACAGTGCACCGCCGGAGCTCTTCGAGAAGCTTGATGTTGCCTAACTTCCGAATTTTTATCGAACTCCTTCCTCTGGGCAGGTGCATCCATATTTATAGAGAAGGCATGGGCTAGGGCTTGGCCCAGAACAGGCGGCGGCTGGGCTAGGGTTTGCATGGTTGGTTCTTTCCTTCCATGGTATGCCCTAGGATGTGCACTGCCTCTGGTATGGCAATGAATCTCGGCCGTGGAAGGTAAGTGGATTTCCTTTCTTTTCTGGACCCGAGGGGCAGATTCTCCCGCCTGTGCCTATTCACTCTAGTTGTGCCCAACTTCAACTTCTCTCTTGGCCTCCTTTCCTTTGCCTTCAATCCCTTGTTTTCTGCTCATGTGGCTTCTTCCAGGCCTCATTCCCAAACACGACCCGATCCCGCGCGATACTCGATGTGGGCATAGAATGGTCTGTGCCCTTGCTTGCAGTCGGGTACTTGCCTCTTTCGCGGAATGGAGCCGATTTTCTCTTATGGGTGTATTCCCCCCCATACACCTATTCCAGACCTTCCGAGACGCAACATATACTTTCATATTTAATTTATAATTTCCACATGACATAATTTAATAGACTATAAATTTAATTGCCTACAGCATGCAAAGCTTTCGGACCGGCACACATAAGCAACATCCTACCACGACCGCAGTTGCACGAAGGGGCGAGTCTCATTTCCATGACCTGAACATATGTTAGGTCAAAATGAATTAGATTAGGAAATTGCAAGAGCAATGGTGATAAAACATGAACTATACCCAAAAACATATTATGTAAAACAACAACTAATCTCAAATAGCAAGAAAGATCACCAACACCAACTACTCCAACATAAAATTAGCAAAGTCAATTGATTTATGCCTAATTGTTCTTATTTTGGGGGTTTGAGTGTGCTAAATTTTGAGTTAAATATTCTGGAAGTTGGTGTGTTTATTGGTTTGTTTAATGCTTTGTAGGAGATTTTGATATAATAGGAGGAAGAATGTTTTGTTTGAGTTTTTGGATCAGAAATGGCTATTTTGGGCTCAAAGTGGTGTCCAGAGCTGACGGTGCATACTATGTTGCCTCGCCAGAGCTGACAGAGCTGAAGTCCATTCGTCAGAGTGGATTTCCCGTGCCAGAGCCAGAGCTAACAATCCCAAGCCAGAGCTGACTGAACTTGACAGAGCTGACCAATCTCGACAGAGCGGACCTTCCAGACTTCATTTGCCAGAGCTGGCATTCATGTGTGCAAAGCTAAATCTACAGAGCTGGCATTTATTCGTCCAGAGCTAATACATCTCCAAAGCTGACAAACTCCAGAGCTACCTACGCCAACACTGTTCCAGAGCTGACTACTTCTACAGAGCTGACTTCCAGTTCTACCATGACTCGCCAGAGCTACCAAACTTTCCAGAGCTGACTACTTCTACAGAGCTGACTTTCCAGCGCTGCCACGACTCGCCAGAGCTGCCAAGACTTGCCGAGCAAGTTATCCCTTGCACTCTCCTGTGCGCGCACGCTGCCTTGATATTTATCTCTTAGGCCCAGTTTGGTTGGGCCATTTTTGATGGTATTAAGGTTTGATGGAAGGGCAGTCTATATAAATGGCTGAACGTTCAACATGAGAAATAATCCTTCAGTCTTAGGAACAAGAATAGCTTCGACCTTAGGCAATCAAAACAATCTTTAGTTTAATTCTCGTTTTTCATAGTTCTTTAGTTTTCATAGTTTTCATTCTAAGTTAGTTTTCAATTCAGTTTTACTTAGTTATTCGTTTAGAGTTGTAATCAAGTGACAGATTTGCTTCTCGAGACGATTTCGGTATTTATTCATTACGTTTATTTATTTGCCTTTACTTGAATTATGTCCTACTTTCAATTATGCAATTTAGTTTATGTCAAGGTAGATTAGAAGCTTTTAATTACAGTTATTTAAATTCTTAGCCTCGTAGCGTTTAAAGTCAACTCGCCTTTACTTTATGCTTTTAATTCTGCCTAGGTTTAATAGTTTATTTCTGCTTAAGTTTTTATGATTTGTTCTTTTCTGCCTAGTTAATTTTAAAATTAAGTTTTAAGTTAAGTTTTTATTTACAAGCTTTAGTTAAATTAGAATAATCAAACTTTACTTTACTGTTTAATTTTGCTTAGGGTTAATAATTTATTTATGCTTGAGTATTTGAGTTCCGCCTAGTTAATTCTAAGTTTAAGTTTTAAGTTGAGTTTTAATTACAAGCATTAGTTTAATTCTTTTTCGCCTAGTTAATTCTCTAGTTTAATTTCAAGTTTTAGTTTAATTTATAAGTGTTAGTTTAATTTTACTGCTTTCAATCCAAACTTTACTGCTTTCGTGTGATACAATTAGAAGCCCTTTAGGATCTTCCTTGAGAGACGACTTTGGGTCAACTTACCATTGCTAGAGTGTCCTTGTCCTATTGCAAGTCAATCTAGAGGTGTTTTAGGTTGAGTCAAATTTTGGCGCCGTTGCCGGGGAATGTTTTAGGCGTTTTAATTGTGTCACTCTTCTTTCTGTTTTTACTTGTTTTATTTATTTTCTTTTTCTTGTTTTTGTCTCTCACCGGTGCGTTTGATCTGTGTGTTAAGTGTTGTGTATGCAGGGACACCGTGGTCTGAAAATAAAATTGGTGTCTCCCTTGGACAGCACAAACGCGAGGATTTTCAGAAAGAACTGCATCAAAGAAGTTTTTGCAGACAGAGCAGACGATTCTGAGTCTAGTTCTGACGGAAAGGTGTGCGACAGAGCAGACGAGTTCTACTCTGGTTCTGGCTCTGACTTTGACTCTGACTCTGACCATACAGAGCAGACCATAGAAAGGAAGGAAGAAGCATACTCTGACTTTGACCGTTCAGAGCAAACTTTAAAGGAGGAAAACGAAGAGATGGCGCAGGATAATCCACAATACATGGAAGACTTCACACGACCCGTCATATGGGACACTAACACCTCGGCTATTGTGCTCCCTACCGCAGTAAAAAATTACAACTTGAAGCCAAACAATTCAAGTTTGCTACCTCTTTTCCACGGGATGCCGAATGAGGATGCCCTGCAGTTCATTCGCGATTTTTGCACTCAAGTGCAAACCATCCCACTGCTGAATCTCACGGAGGATCAGTTAAAGCTTAAGTGTTTTTCTTATGCACTTAAAGATCGGGCGAGGACGTGGCTGCTATCTCTGCCGCCAAACTCCATAACCACTTGGGGGGAGGCATGTGAGAAATTCATGTTGAAATATTACCCGAATCACACGACACAAGAGATCAGAGCTCAAATAATGAATTTCATCCAAGGAACGGACGAGATCTTTCATGAGGCTTGGGAGAGATTTCAAAAACTCCTCCGCCAATGCCCTGCAACATCAACTAACCAATGTGATGTTGATGCAATTTTTCTATGACGGACTTGTGCAGACTGCCCAATTCATGGTGGACAGCACCGCAGGAGGGAACATAGCTAGGAAGACTGCAGACGAGCTAAAGAGAATATTCAAAACCTTAGCTGAGAGTTCCTAGCAGAAATCAGTCCATGGAAAGAAGGTTGAGGCCAGCGCTGTATCACAGACCGGCGATCTACAGAAACAGTTGGCTACACTTATGAGAGAAGTACAACAGCTCAAGATGAGCAAGATGGAAACTCCTCCTATCCCTGTGCAGAGCGTACAGCCTTGTGGAATCTGTGGTGATTTTAGCCATGGAATTAATGAATGCAACAGAATGGGAGAGTACACGCCAGAAGGGCAAGCTGAAGTTCACTCTGCGCAAGGATTTCAGAGCAGACCGCAGTATGGGCAGACGTATAATCAAGGCCAACAAAACGTCAATAGCGGATGGAGAGGTCAGCAGAATTCTGGGTGGAGAACTCAAGCCCCAGGAGAAAGTCAAGGGAATCAATTCCGTAGACCACCTCAAATGGGATATCAAAATCAGCCACAATTTTTTCCACTGCAGCAAAATACTTTCGAGCCCTAGCAGCAACAATACCAACACTCGGGACCTTATTTAGAGGATACGATGCAGTCATATATGCAAGCTAGCAAGCAAGCGATGGAGGCTCAGAGTGCTACTATTAAGCGTCTCGAGACTACAGTTGGGCAACTCACAGGGGCCTTGAATCAGTTGCAGCACACTGGAAACCCACAGCTACATCAAGCCCACGCTATAACAATTATCAAAGCTGCCAGCGCTGACGATCCCCTACTAGAGAAAACAAGGGTGCCAGAGAAGACCAGGGTGTCAGAGCTGATAAGGGTACCAGAGCAGATAAGGGCGCCAGAGCTGATAAGAGCGCCAGAGCTGAGAAGAGCGCCAGAGCTGAGAAGAGCGCCAGAGCTGATAAGGACGACAGAGTTGATAAGGCTGCCAGAGCTGAAACTTCACAAGTCCACTACGCCATATCGACCACCGAAAGCTATCCAATGTTCCAGCCCGCCTCTGCCACCAGTGATTGTTGATCCAACCCAACCACTACCGAAGCAAGGAGACCCAGGCAGCTTCATCTTTGGTATTGGTTTGGGTAGAGCTGGGGAGGTCTCGGGCATGTTAGACTTGGGTGCGACAGTCAATTTGATGCCGTTTGATATTTTTTAGAAGTTGGGCAGGAACGAAGATGAACTGAAGTGCATTAATATGAGACTTCAGCTAGCTGACGGTGCTATAAGCAGCCCACGTGGACTTTTGGAGGATGTCAAAGTCACGGTGAGAGGAATCAAAGTGCTGGCAGATTTTGTGGTGCTCGATGCAGGGAAAGGCATTAGAGGAGAGAACGGCCATCTTGTTTTGCTTGGCCGGCCTTTTATGGATACTACCCAGACTCGCATTGATGTGGGATCTGGAACTTTGAGTATGGCCGAGTCAGGTAGATCGGTAACGTTTTCTGTTTTCGATAAGAAGCCTGCTAATTCCACTTCCTTATTGCATGACTGTTCTTACGTGGAGATATTTGACCCTGTGGAAGAGGAATGTATTGTGCAGGATTTTCTTGACAATCGGCAGGAGGTTGATAATTATATGCAGGAAGAAGTGGAAATATTCAGCGTTGACAAGCCTGCCAGCGCTGAAAATGACATGCCAGCTCTGACCAGCCCACCAGATTTGACCAATTCGCCAGCTCTGATGATCCTGCCAGCTCTGATGAGCCCGCCAGCTCTGGTGAGCACTTGCTAAAGTTATGCTGAGGAGAAATTGATGAGCACCTGCCCGGAAGAGGACGAAATAATGCAGGAGTTTCTTGATAACCTGCTAGATGAGGTGGCCATTGAAGATGAATTTTTGGACAAGCTGCAACTCGACGTTATTGCAGTTCATGAATTACCGGCTAACTTGAAAGAGGACGCAATCATTGAAGATGAATGGGCTAACGTACTGAAATGAGATGATGGTGTCGTACAAGAACTGCAGGGTGTACTGCTCTTGGAGGAGAAGAAAGAGGGGAGCTTGCGATCTGGCTCCTGGGTCGAGAGAGTGTTGAATGTGATGAGCACTGTTTGCTCATTAAGAGGACCCGCAGCTGAAATGGAGAATGACGTGTTTTCACAGGGATTAATGCAGTTGACGCTTCATAGTGATTTTGGTTAAGGGTGTCTCTAAGTCGGGCTAGCGACTTTAAAACTAGTGTTGCATGGGAGGTAACCCATGTTGTTCTTCTTAGTTTGCTTTTTGTTATGTCGTTTCCTTGCTTTCTTTGGTGTTTCTTGTTTTGATGCCTCTGGTGTTGGTTTACTCTTTTTGGAGTGTTCTTGTTAGGCAGACTTTCCCAGCGCTGAGCTTCCACTCTGGCGCTGTATTTTCCCTCTGAAATCCTAGCGCTGAACTCCCACTCTGACTAAGCTGCCAGCGCTAACACTGCCGCCAGCGCTGAAAAGAGCCGCCAGCGCTGACATTCTACTCTGCCCCAAACCCTAATTTTCGCCGCTTCTCACAGTGCTTATACTTTTCATTGCCGATATTCGGGGACGTTTTTCTAACTCTACTTATTTTTTTTGCCCTGAGGACATGGCATCCTTTAAGTGTGGGGGGGATGACTTGTTTTGATGCGTGCATTTTGTTTATGCTTTTGATTGAGCGATTGGTCCCTCTGTTCTTAGCTTGTTCTTGGATGCTTGCTAATTTTTATGAATATGTGGAAGAGATGGTTTTTTATGAGAATTTCGGGTTTGTGATTGATTGGTGGTTATTCTGGTTTTGCTTTTGATATATGTATCTTGTTTGTGCAAAGAATTATGAGTTTTGTTGCAACACGGTTGCAAGTAAATAAAACATGATTTATCCGGTAGATGCTAGAAGGAGTGTTGTCATTGTGATTGCCTACGATCGTATCCTTATCTGTGAAATGGCTGGAAAAAAATCACCAGCTCTGAACATCTGGCCAGCTCTGAAAATCTGGTCCAGCTCTGAAAATGACAGCTCTGAGTCTCTGCTCCGCTAGTTTAACTACGAGCATGGGAAACCACGTGAGAAGACTTTGGATTACATCCAAATGGTTTTATTTCAGGAATTATGGCTCAACTGTCGAAATCTAAGTGATTAAGCACACAAAGTGTGGAAAAGGAAAAGTTGTGAAACGGAGATACTGATTATAAAGGCGATCACATTAGGGAATTCACTTCTAGCGGAGAATTGGGTCTGATCGAATTATTTGCTTTACTGTTGTGTTATTTCTTAAACTTTAAGTTACTTGCATGATTTGAGAGATATGTGTTAAATGGAAAATTTTAAATTGACTTGTTGAATGATTGGATGGAAATAATCATCGTGAAACGCTCTCTTCCTTAGATTCATACTGATTTTGCTTGAGGACAAGCAAAAGGCTAAGTGTGTGGGGAGGGGGGGTTGATTTATGCCTAATTGTTCTTATTTTAGGGGTTTGAGTGTGCTAAATTTTGAGTTAAATATTCTGGAAGTTGGTGCGTTTATGGGTTTGTTTATTGCTTTGTAGGAGATTTTGATATAATAGGAGGAAGAATGTTTTGTTCGAGTTTTTGGATCAGACATGGCTATTTTGGGCTCAAAGTAGTGTCCAGAGCTGACGGTGCATACTTTGTTGCCTCGCCAGAGCTGACAGAGCTGAAGTCCATTCGTTAGAGTGGATTTCCCGTGCCAGAGCCAGAGCTAACAATCCCAAGCCAGAGCTGACTGAACTTGACAGAGCTGACCAATCTTGACAGAGCGGACCTTCCAGACTTCCTTTGCCAGAGCTGGCATTCATGTGTGCAGAGCTAAATCTACAGAGCTGGCATTTATTCGTCCAGAGTTGATACATCTCCAGAGCTGACAAACTCCAGAGCTACCTACGCCAAGACTGTTCCAGAGCTGACTACTTCTACAGAGCTGACTTCCAGTTCTGCCATGACTCGCCAGAGCTACCAAACTTTCCAGAGCTGACTACTTCTACAGAGCTGACTTTCCAGCGCTACCACGACTCGCCAGAGCTGCCAAGACTTGCCGAGCAAGTTATCCTTTGCACTCTCCTATGCGTGCACGCTGCCTTGATGTTTATCTCTTAGGCCCAGTTTGGTTGGGCCATTTTTGATGGTATTAGGGTTTGATGAAAGGGCAGTCTATATAAAGGGCTGAACGTTCAACATGAGAAATAATCCTTCAGCCTTAGGAACAAGAATAGCTTCGACCTTAGGCAATCAAAACAATCTTTAGTTTAATTCTCATTTTTCATAGTTTTCGTTCTAAGTTAGTTTTCAATTCAGTTTTAGTTAGTTATTCGTTTAGAGTTGTAATCAAGTGACAGATTTGCTTCTCGAGACGATTTCGGTATTTATTCATTACATTTATTTATTTGCCTTTACTTGAATTATGTCTTACTTTCAATTATGCAATTTAGTTTATGTCAAGGTAGATTAGAAGCTTTTAATTACAGTTATTTAAATTCTTAGCCTCCTAGCGTTTAAATTCAACTCGCCTTTACTTTATACTTTTAATTCTGCCTAGGTTTAATAGTTTATTTCTGCTTAAGTTTTTATGCTTTGTTCTTTTCTGCCTAGTTAATTTTAAAATTAAGTTTTAAGTTAAGTTTTTATTTACAAGCTTTAGTTAAATCAGAATAATCAAACTTTACTTTATTGTTTAATTTTGCCTAGGGTTAATAATTTATTTATGCTTGAGTATTTGAGTTCCACCTAGTTAATTCTAAGTTTAAGTTTTAAGTTGAGTTTTAATTACAAGCGTTAGTAACTCATCTAGCCTAAAAGATTAATGCAAACTCAAGGGTGGAGGATCACCAACACCAGCCACTCCAACATAAAGTCAAAAAAGTTGAATAAGGTAACTCATCAGTACTAAATGGTTAATCCAAAATCAAGTAAGAAGATAATCACCAACACAGACTAATACAAACATAAATTCAGCAAAGTCCGGATAGTAACTCATCAAGTCAGGAAGATTAATCTAAAATCAATCAAGAATGATCACCAACGACAACCGAATATGCAAGTATATACACAAGCACCAAAACAATTATCGAAAACAAAGCAACAAGAATTTAAATGATAAGGCTGTTGATTCCTTCACATTCACCAAATTCCATAGCTAAACAATTACCTAAAGACCAAAAATATCATTAAGTATTACACTAGAGAATCAACATACGTAATATATCAAGTCCAAAACAAAACAATTCATTAAATTCGACATAAATTCTACAACTTTAAATTTAGGAATTCAAATATTGTTCATATAGTTCAGCCACATCGCTTGAGCAAGTGCATCTCTCTCCGCATTCCACTGGGGAGAAGACTCAATGCTGTTTATGAAATCACCATCAGGCTTCAACTCTGCTTGGTCGTTTGCAGTTGCATTATCAAATTCCTGCTCTATAGGATCGTCAGACATCTCAAAACGGATGAAGTTATTCAAAATAAAGCACGACATTATTAAGCGAATTTGAGTCTTAAAAGGATAGAAAGTACTACTCCTCAAAATGCCCCAGCGCATTTTCATGATTCTAAACGCACGTTCAATAACATTGCATGCTTTGGAATGGCGCAAGTTGAACAATTCCATTGCATTTTGTGGTCTTGTTGCATTCGGTCTCCATTTCTTCAAGTGGTATCGTATTCTCTTATACGGAGCAAGAAATCCCTTGCTATTCGCATACCCATTGTTGCATAGGTAATAATTGCATGCATTGGACACTTCAAATATGGTAATACACCAAAGCAGTATCAATGAAGTACATTATTTTGCAAAATTTCTTGTGAACTACCTTTGGGCACCCTCAATCCATTTGCACGTTGAAGGGCATCGCGCAATATCCTTGAATCAGTGGTTGAGCCTTCCCAACCAGGTAACACGTACACAAACTTCTTATTACGATCACAAACGGCGAGGGTATTTGTTGATATCTGAGCTTTCCGGGTTTGGTACCTCGGCTTGTCAATATTGCTCACCATTAAATTAATATAAGTGCCATCAAGAGCACCCAAACAACCCTACACCAACCAATGTAAAAAATAAAAGACAACAAAATTTCAATTACATGATTTCAGTGAGTTATACAAGCCTATGCAGAATTTAAAACACAATCTCAATGATGGACCTAGCTGGAAATTACTAGAACTTGAAACAAGGCATTACCTTGAACCAACGCCACCTGTTGTCAGTATATTCGTCTGGAATGGCAATGGGTTTGACGAGTAAAATTATGTGCAATCAATGTCAATAGACGATGGGTTGGTGAAAGGCGTCGTCTATTATGTGAGGTCATAGACGACACGCCTCCACTGCGTCTTCTATGCATATAATAGATGACGTGGCTGAGCCGTGTCGTCTATGACCGCATACAATAGACGACGTATTTCCCTTCACCATCGTCTATCAGTATCACACTATGCAAAAACACGACACAATTACATGTGTGTCGTGTACATATTTTAGTTCTAAAATTAAACCTAAGGTAAACCTCACCCACCCGTTTTTATCTTTAGTGCCGTGAGATAAACCTCACCCACCATCGAAACCACACCCGTAACCATCATCGCACCGCCCACCGGCGTTTCACCTACCGTTGCACTGCCCACCGTCGTCCCACCCATCGGGATCTCTAAATCCTGACGCCTCACCCCCCTCATCGCTCGATTGCCACCTCTGTGAAGAGCCACCACTGGAGAATGGATTAGGTGAAACCCTTTCCGCCGCCATGAAGAGCCACCATTGGAGAATGGATTAGGCGAAGCCCTTGTCGCCGCCGTGAAGAGCCACCACTGGAGGGGTCAATGTCGCAAAGCCCTTGCCGCCACTCTACCTTCACTGGCCGATTTGTCTATGCCGAAAATCAGCCTCCGTTGCCGTTCTTCGCCACCAACTCCGATTTTGGGTAATTATGTTTTCAGTTTTGTTTTGATTTCAGTTATTTAAATTGGTGTTGTAGTTTTCAAATTTTATCAAAATTACACCTTTTCCATTCAATTTGCTTTCCAATTTGAGGTCATTTGTCATGATTTGTTGATGTTGAAATAGAATGATTATTGAACTTATGTGTGGTAGAAGAATGTAATTTGATTTGAGGTCATTAGTCATTGTTCTTTTTTGTTTATTTATAGATTCAGTTTATGTGTGGTAGAAGAATGTAATCCAAAAAAGTTATAAAGATCTAGAAGAGTTTATGTGAATAAGATAGGAGATAGTTTGATTTGATTTGTATAACATTCCTCTTTTGCTCCCTCACATACTTTTGACTGTAAATACTCTTTTATATTAAGTAATTTCCTTTTCATTTCAGTATGAGTTCCTTTATGTCTTTTGTTATGTTTATTTCATTTATGTTTAGGTAAATATATTAACCTGATTTGGGCAAGATGATTTAAGCATGAATGCTAAAACTTGTGAGGTCTAATTTGGCTTAAGAACTACATGAATATGTTCACAATACATTAGGTTTGATATAAAATAATTTGGGCAACTTGATTATGTTAGGTCCGAAGGGTCTCGAATATGTGTATGGGGGGGGGAATACATCTATAGGCTATTTTTCAAAATGAAACTTTAAATACAAATTGACTCAACCTTTTTACTAAAAAGAGTTTTGTCAAAAGAAGGTTGACGACTGATACTGAATACTCTTCAGTAAAGAGCTATCAGTTAAGTCAAAGACTTTAACTGATACACGTTAGGCTTCAGTCGAGTTTGATAAACAGAGAGATGTTATGAATCTTACTGACTATCAGAAGATAGATCAGTTAGACTAATAACGCACGCAGCGGAAAACTTTTGTTTCGAAATAGCCTGTGATTTTAATCACGTTGGCAGCAGTTAAGTTTCTCTTTGCAATTAATCAGTTTTCAGTTTAGGAAAGCAAAAGCACAAGTAAGAAGGTAAATACTGAAAGCTGTAAATAACACAGAGATTTTTACGTGGTTCGGAAAACACTTCCTACATCCACGGTCGGTTGATCAGACCAACAACTTCACTGGGCATGTACCTACGGGTGCACAAGCAAACTGATGCGTGTGCTTACGGGTGCACAACAAACCTGAACGTGTGCTTGGGGTGCACAACAAACCGAAACAACTGAATAGTCTATCTTCAGTACCAACACACTGGGTTGGATTTCTCTCTCCTAGCGCACATTGGGCACTAAGATCTCACGGAGACAGAACACTAGTCTGAACTCCTTTTCGTCACAAACTCTCAATTCGGTTCGTTGAAAAGAGGTTTGAAAACTTGCCAACTAAACCACAAGGAACAAGTTCTTTGCAGTCAGTTTTTCCTAGGCTTTGGATATACAATATTTGCCTAAGTTCTAAGAGAATCTATGTAATCAGCAGTGACTGATTTTTGGCTTTGTGATTCTTTTCTTCGATTCAAACTTTGGGGAGGCTTGGTTTTGTTGAGTAACGAATTCGGCAGCGTTTCAGCTTATGTTGTTGAATCGGTGAAGATTGAAGTGATCCTCGAACACAATTTATAGGAGACGTCTTGAATAGATCCGTTGGCGGAGATGGTCTTCAAGATTTCTCCCATTAGAGAATAATTTGAGCTTGGGCTGAGGCTTCAATCTTCGAGGTTCCTTGTTTGATGAGAACGACTACTTTGAAGAGCAAGGAGATGGGACATCTCTGAAAAGGTAATCACCAAAAAGGAATGGCCTCTGCAGAGAAAGGACGATCCTGAGATCTCTGTATTTAATGCGGTTGTACTTCTGGAGTGCGTGGCTTCCTTTGAACATAGGAGATTCAGTCCGAGGAAGAATGTTTAACTGATACTTGACTTTAGTATCAGTCCGCTGAATCCACGTGGCGCGCATTAAGTAATCAGTCGAAACTGATCCTTCGACTAATAAGTCAAATATCAGTATTTGACTTTGCCTTAATCGTTACATCAGTCGGTGTCTTCAGTCTTCAGAACAACAACTAAACTAGAAAAAGAACTCTAACACTTGAGTTCGAACAGTTCTAGTCTATTACAAGTGAAACCTAATGATTTTGGTATCATCAAAACTAGGATTAAGATATTTCATTTAGTTCCCAACAATTTCCTCCTTTTTGATGATGCCAAAACCACACAACAGTTCTAAGCAAGAAAAAGACTGAACTCAAAGCACAAGTTATTAAACACGGTGAATATTATTCCCCCTTAACAAAAGGACCTAAAACTTGCACTTTGAAGGAAGAACACAACAGTTCAAAGAAACTGAACGAAGGCAAAACTGAAAGACATTAATTAGAGCCTGGACAAAAAGTTATTGTCTTCAGGTTGAGATCAAAAATAAGATCTTTTCATTAACAGAAAAACTGTCGAGACGTCAGTTTAAATTACAGGAAGAAAAAAGAACAGTAAAGAGGAACCAGTTCTAGAGGCTATGGTTTCTGACCATACAAATTGAATACAGTCTTCCTGATCTTGTCAAGATCATCTGAGCTGGAGTTTGAGGGCACGTTCCAGATCTTGCAAATGGCTCTGACTTCTCTCTTAATAGATTCTCTATTGACGCCATTTCTAATTGTCGGAGAGTAAACCGTCATCTTCAAGGGATTAGGAATCAAAAGTTTCGCTTCTCTTTGAGCAGTCTGCATTCTTTCAACCATTCCTCTTTCATGCCAGTTAACAAGAAAATACTTCCAGGCTTCTTTCTGGAAATCCGAATTCATGTTAAGATTGGCAAAGATAACCCACTTGGTGTAACATTCTTTCAGCTTCTCCCACCATTCGTTCATGTCAGTTGGTATCCATTGATCTTGTCTATCAAACCTATCTAGGTAGGATACCAGGAGTCCTTCGCTGATATAGTGTTTCATTCTTTGTTATTCTCGAAGCATTTGAGGGAAGGGTTGTCGAGGAGGCGGTCGTAGAGCATCTTCACCCAGGTGGAGAGCTTTCTTGGCCTTAGGCTCTGGGTCTTTAGATGAGCTTTCTTCCCTTGTTCTTTTTCGGCTGAATTCTCCTGAAATAGACGGGGCAGGGGCAGTCTTCGAAGTGGCACGAGCAAGGATGGCTCTAGAATCGGCAAAGGACTGGGCCAATTATTTTGGGAGAGAATCAGAAAGGTGATCATCCATAATCTCTTCCCCATTTTTGGCATCATCACGAGGGATAGAGTTGACTTGACGTTGAAGCTCTTTGATATCGGCAAACATGGATTGTAGGAGCGCCGAATCAGATGAATTGTGAAGACTTCGAAGCTCACCTTCTAGCTGTGCAATTCTTGCATTAACAGGACGAAGAGTTTATGCTACCATCAACTGAGCATCGGTAGATGTCATGAAGTCTTTCATGAATTCGATTCGAAGACCACGAAGTTCCTGTTGAAGCGTCAGAAGCTTCTCTTTGGTCTGAACTTCGTGTTCCAGGACATAGGTGTGAAGGGCCTTATGTCTGTCCTGAGTGAGTGCAGCAATGGCCTTGGTAGGAATCATTTCTTGTTCATAGTCAAAATGAATTTGACGGAGCTTAGTCAAGGCCGAATCAAGCTGCTTAATCCGAATATCATGATCAATCATGTCCTCGGTTGCCTGTTTTTCGACATCACGCAAGTATTTGAGAAATTTGGCGCCATAGATGTCGCGCGGTTCGCGTTCATGCTTGAGGGTGGCAATCTCATTCTGCTGATCAAAGATGACGTCCAGAAGAGCTTGAATCGGATCTTCTGCGTCTTCAGCAAGTTGGAATGTCATCCGGGGTGGGATGCGATGCTTCCATTCCGTGACATATCCATTAGTCTCGAGGTCAGAATCGTATCTGACAATCCGTGGTTTGCAAGGAATCTCTATAAATTCAACAGAAAGCTTAGGAGGAACATGAGGTATCCTGTGTAGCTGTTGAGATGTGGAAGCTCCTTCTGATGTAGAGGGAAGATTAGATGTATCGGTTGGAGCTGACGGAATGACTTGCTTATTGACTGTAGAAGGAGATGAAGCAATAGTACGTCCTGAAATTGGAGTGAAACCCTCGACTTGAGTGGGATCATCAGAGGAAAACAGGGGTGGAGACGATGGTTGAGGATCTTCAGTGATGTCCTCTATGCGTCCTTCTGGAGTAGAGATATCTCCAGCCTCAGTTGATCGATCATCAACTGCTGGGTCGGCGGTCTGATCTTTTGGGGTGGATAGAGAAACAGGGCTTGTCTGAGGAACAGACTCAGGAGCAAGAGTTTCTTGAAATGTGGCTTCAGGAAATGGACTTTGATGATTAGGAGACACTGGAGCAACAGAGCCATGAATATGAGCTTCAGTGGTCTCTTCAACAACTTTAGATGTGGAGGTGCCAGCATCAGCATCAAGGATCAGGGTGCTTTTGGTGTAGCTTTGGGACTCAAGATAGTCCAGAGCAAACTTGTCAAACCTATAAATAACATCACACACCATGGAAAAGTTGAAGATGTTGAACAGAGTAGCTTCTTCAAGCATAAAAGAGTCATCGGTTTCAACAAGTTGAAGCTCATTGATGTTTAAGCAGGGAGCAGTTTTTAGGAAGGTATAAGTGAGAAGTCTATGAAATTTTTATAGACTTCTAGAGAAGTATTAAATTCACCAAGAAGGTGATTCAAATGCTGAGTAACATTATTCTTGGCTTCGGCTCGCATGGCTGCAACAGCCTTCAATTGTTCTGAAGTCCCATACCGAGTTGGCACAAGAGAGTGTTGGACTGCTTTGCCCTTTGATTTGAGTTTAGACTGGGCTTTAGATGGGTTTTTGGAGGTAGGCTGAGAGGTAGATTTTGAGACAGTCTTTTTGGATGTGGAGCGAGGACGGTGGGGAAAGTTTGTTAGGGTGAGAGACGGAGTAGGAGATGGAATTTGAGTGGGAGAGGGAGAAGGAATGGGACTCGAATCAGTTGGAGATTCAATGGGCATGATTTATGCTTAATTGTGCTAAATTTTGGGGTTTATATAAGCTTTATTTTAAGAGAATCTTCTGGAAATTGGTGCGTTTTATGGCTTGTTTGATGCTTCGCAGGAGAATTAGGTTTTTAGATGGAAGAATATAATTTTGGAGATTTCGGGGCTAAAGAGAGTGTTTTTAGCATAACTCTGTAGCCAGACCAGAGAAGTCAGCCGAAGACCCGCGTCAGAGAAACCAATCTCCAGAGCAGCGAAATCACCAGCCAGAGCAGCGGAACCAATCGCCAGAGGAGCAGAGAAGTCAGAGGAATCGAGAAGCCGGAGCAGAGGAATCACCTATTCCTCTGCCGAGAAGCGCCAGCATCAGAGAAGTAAAGTCCAGCGCTCAATAGTCAGAGAAGCCAGAGAAATCGCCGTTCCTCTGGCGATAGCAGAGAATTCACCGTTCCTCTGGCGAATGCCAGAGAGATCATCATTCCGCTGGCAAACCATTTCTCTGGCGAGGTCAGGGAAATCATCCATTCCTCTGGCGAGAGCTGCGAAGTTGGTGAGAGTAGGAGTGTTTTCCAGAAGCGCGCATCCAGCTGGAAGTTGCCTTATTTTGCATGATTCTATTGCCTTTAGAATTCTTCTTTGCATGGCAACTTCCATGGTGATCCATAGGGATTCGAAGTCTATAAATAGGATCTAGTTTTTCTTTCAGACACACAATCTTTTGCTCTAATTTTCGTTTTTGCTGGAGATCATCTTTCCCTTGGCAGCCGCAACTTTAGCTTTTGATTTATTAGTTTACTTCGATTACATTCATACTTTTGCTTCAGTTTTTAGTGCAGACATTTTTTATTCCAGATTGGTTATTTTATTTTATTTGCGTTTTAATTTATTCTTTTGTTCTATGTTTACTTTTATTTCTTTGCTTGTTCTTAATTTAAGCATGAGTAGCTAAACTTTTAATTCGGCGAGAATAATGAAACTCTGATTTAATGATCTGTGAGACCTAATTGGTTTAAAATTGATTCCTATTGATTCCGATTAATTCCTAGGTTCAATGATAATTTTGATTTTATTTAAGTCTGATCAACTTAGGTTCAATTGGATTATAGTCAATTAGCACCTCCAATCCGTAATTGTTGGAATAGGGCTGATTAGTGACAAAACTACCATGTTTGTAGTAGGAATAAATTGGTGGATTAATTATTACTAGCGTATCTAGGATAATTGGTCTAAATTGGGTTCCTTCCTCTTAATGCTGTTAGAATATTAAATCTAAGACTGGCGTATCCAGCTAGGTTATATTTTAATAAGGGAAATAGACAAGACTAGCGTATCTAGCTGTTTATCGACATAGTAAGTAGGAATTGGGGTATGTCAGTGCGTATCACGGTATCCTATAACTGGTTGGTTGATAGGGATTGATTAATTATTGCGTCGAGGATCAGAGTTGAATTAGAGTGGATTTATTTGAGCCGAATTACCTTTTTATTGATTTATTTCAAGCGTATTTTATTTGATTTAATTTTGCATTCTTAGTTTAATTAATTCCTCTTAAAATTAAGGCGTGGTGGCATCACCGTTTTTTATAGATTTAGGGAAATGATGATTAATCTGCTCTCTGTGGGATCGACCCTGCTTATCAGTGTACTAATTTACTCTTGATAATTCTGCAGGAATTATTTTGGTGGGATACGACGACCACCAAATTGGCAGCCGTTGCCGGGGAGCGGTGTTAATTAATTCTTTTCCCTTTGTCTATTTTTTCTTTTTTTTCATTTTCTTTGTTTATGAGCAGATCGTCCAAGCCAAACCTATTTTTCGATAGTGAAATTGAGAAAACAGAAAAGAGACTGAGAAAGGAGGCTAAGGCGAGGAAGTTGCTGGAACTGCTAGATTCACAACTTGACCGGTCCACGGAACAGTTCATTGAGGCAGAAACTGATTGTGAGGAGGAAGTTAAGTCAACAATAACTTCATATCGAAACTCTATGTAGGAGGAAGTTAAGTCAACAGTAGAGTCATAATATTCAGAGTGTGACAACAAAAGGTGAACCGACTATATATATGAAGACACATAATCGTGAGTAAAATGCTTGATTTAATACAACATAACTTCATATCGAAACTCTATCTACAAAACAGACATACGATAGAGAAAGAAAACGTCAACCCGAAACATTCCCCACCAGCACCGCACCATACTCCCCCTCCGCTTATCCTGCACGTTTAGAAATACATGCAGGGCGTGAGTACATAAATACTCAGTGGACATATCGCCGGAAACAAAGCTGCTCATAGAGCTATAAATTGAACTTGCCACATTTCAGCAATACACATGAATTATATCTTAAAAGAACTTGTGCAAGCAGTTTTAACCATAAACATCATAATTAAGTGTCTGCAGACAAGTACTTGACATGTATGTACCACATCTACAACTCTTCATCATCATCAAGGTACTGAGAAGTAGGCCTCATTCTCAAGCACCGTGACCGGCCGACCCGAAGACGGCTCACAGTCACCTCAGTGTACACTAGCCCTGGCAGGATAACTATCAACTGCCTAGGACCCGATCGTCTCATCTCAACTCATCAGTAGAGGGTAAACATACAAGCTCAACATCATCATAATCTCAAAACATCAAAACATCTCATAATTTCATCATCATTTAAAACAGTTTAGAAAAGCTCTTAAACTGTATACTCAAAATAATGCCCACCTGAAGACCTTACTCAAAATCTCCCGTCAAAGTGGAGTTACTTACTTCCTTGCTCTGCTCGTGTCTTCAGGGATCATCATCATCGAAAGTTCATGTCATACAATGAATCTCGATTAGAAACTCTTTGACAAATTCTCAAGCCTTAACTCATGCTCTATCTCATATTCTATCTCCTTACTCAACTCTATATAAACTCTCCACTCATCTCACATCCTTAAGTTCAAGGATAGGTTTCAAGAAAATCATGGTTCTAAGTCTCGATTTATCTCTCATATAAGGGTCGTCTAACTTCAGTCAAACACATAGGCAACACAATCACATAAGGCACATAAGAAATCACAAACAAACATCAACAAAACATGCTCTGTTTTTACACTGACTTAACTTCAAAATTTAAACTGTTCTGACTCCGACATCTCCTGGACTCGAGACTCATACCAAAAGAAATATCTTCGAGTCTAGTTCCATTTAAAAAAAATAGAGTCGAAAACTCCAAGTGGTTTGAGAGATATGACGTTTTTACCACGATCTACCATTTCTGGCCGTTTTGTGCAACCGAAAGTTACCATTTTTGAAAAATAGTAAACGCTGTCAAGCTGGGCTCAACTTTGGTGGATATATAGATAACACAATAAGGTTGATACCATAAAAATTTGGAAAGCTAGATCACATAGGAAGCTACTGAAATAATTGACTCTTTCCCCTGTTCTCTGAAATTCTCGGTAATAAAGTGCAGTTTAGGTTTTGCATTTTAAAGAAATATCAACCGAAGTTGAAATGGCTTGAAATTTTACGAGGGTACTCAAGACTCATGTAGGGACTTGGTATAAAATCTTCAAAGCTATTAGACACTGAAAAACCATCGATCACAGTAGGTCAGTAGGCCTACGATATTTCTCCAATTTGGACTCAAAAATCATATATCTCAAAAACATCTCTAATTTGAATATAACATCATAACTCTCAACAACAAACTCATACCAAAACTCATTTCATCACTTCTAACCATCAATCTAAACCATCACTTAACATCATAGCATGCTCAAGAACTCATATAACCACTCAAATCTTCAAAACAACTCAAGAACTCATATTCGTTATCAATCATCTCTAATCATCATTTTAATCCATCAACTATCATAACTACAATCTCCTAGGCTCATTTTTATACTCGAATCCTCACTTTCTTCATGAACTTCAACTTGAATTAGGAGTTGTTTTAATACTCTAATCATCTATGCTCATGAAGCTTAGATATAAGTAGATTCATGTGTTTAGAAGCTTACTCTTATGTTTTGTGTAGAGATAAGTATAATTCCACCTTCAACCCAGCTTTTGTTCTATGGATTTAAGAGTGTTTTCAGCTTGATTTAATCGGTGGTTATGGCATACAAGTAGCTTGTGAAGCTTTTTACTATCTCATCAATGGTGTTGGGTGAAGACAGTCGAGAGAGAAGAGAGAGAAAAGAGAGGAAAGGGACGTCTGTTATGAGGGATGAAAGAGAAAGGAGTTGTTTTATTTAACCCCATTTACTTAGCCATCAAGTATTGGATAATAACACATGCTTAATTATCCACTTGCATAAAATATCTTATCCGTTAACTAAGTTTATCCACTTGCTTTGACTCCTCTCTCTCTAAAGTCAGTTCCGCACCAGAGCAGAGCACATCTCAACCATCAGAGTAGAGCTCGCCAGTGGAAAGCTCGCCAGCGGAAAAGCTCGCCAGCGGAATGCTCGCCAGCGGAATGCTCGCCAGCGGAAAGCTCGCCAGCGGAATGCTCGCCAGCGGAATGTTCGCCAGCGGAAAGCTCGCCAGCGGAATGCTCGCCAGCGGAAAGCTCGCCAGCGGAAATGCTCGCCAGCGGAAAGCTCGCCAGCGGAAATGCTCGCCTAGCGGAATGCTCGCCAGCGGAAAGAATTCTCTGTTCGCAGTGTCAGCAGAGAAAAGAATTCTCTGTCAGCAGAGAAATCGTGATTTCTCTGTCAGAGCAGAGGAATACACCACATCAACTCTTCTTGCAGAGCAGAGCTCGGCTACGCCAAAGCTCGGCTACAAACTATCGAAAGAAAAGAAATTTTTAACTTCTTCAATGTTCAACCATCATCTCTATACATCCTTATTTCCTCAAAGTATTTCATTCACTAGTTCTACATCAAAAAAAACAATAGCTCAAACTATTGGAATATCTCATCTCATCATAAACTTATATATATATATATCTCAGTAAAAAAAATTCTCATAAAATACTGATATGCAAAATAATAATAGCTGTCTGCTATTTCCCGATTTTAAAAATAATCTCGTTCTCCAAAATCTCGAAAATAATCTGTGTTAACATAACACGAAACAAATCATACTCACATCATCGTAACAAATAGTCACGTAGACAATCACTCAAACCATCTCAGATAAAATACGGATACAATTCTCATTAAAGCAATCAGCAATCATCTCTCAATTAGATCATCTCTCAGATCGACTCTCCCTTCTATAGGGTTTCTCACTCACTTATCTCAACTCTATTCTTAATCAGATGTTCCTATTAACAATAGGACAATTAATCTCACAGATACCTCTGTATCCGTCATCGGAAAAAAATAAATTATGCTCTTTTCTCAATTCAATCAGCATCTCTATCTCAACTCGTTTTCTCAAACTACTCACTCTCTATCCTCATCATTGATTCTATCAGACTTATATATTCATCTAGAAGAATAACTCGTCTTATCAAAATAATGTAACTCTAATACTCAATATCTCTATTTATCATCATAACTTCATCTCATCTTAATTATAATCTCATATCTCAGTACCGTAGTACTCTCTGTAGTGTCTCGACACTACTACTACTCATAAAAGTACGGGGTGTTACAGGTTATTATTAATTTATCATACAACGATTAATCTTAAACATGCTCCTATGAATTCAACAGCTGCACATAGGTGTTAGGAATTACTTACTTGATAAGCGGATGCAGAGGTCGTTGATGATCGTATCGCAAGACTCCAGTTCTAATCTTCTGAACTGTATCCCGCTCAGCTTTCACCGTTGGATGGACAACGAGCTATGAAAGTCCCAAGCTAGAAACCTCCTACACATTTCCTGCGCCTCCCACAGCTCTCAAAACCCTAATTTTTATCAGTGTGTATTTCCTGAGAGCTGACAGTTGTATTTAAATAAAATTAAATATGTGTGGGCACAGAATTAGTGTATGGGGCGATTTCTAGCTCTTCTAGGGCTAGGAGACTTTGGGCCAGTCCAGGGACCAGATACAAGGAATAAAGATGGGCCTCAAATAAATTAATTATCCATGGTCAGCCCAGACCATAATTAATTTATAAATATCAGTTCATTCCACTAGAGAACCAATATTGACTTACCCCTTTATTGCCGGCGTTGAGTCGGCGCTTGTATTTTGACTTATTAAATCCTCGTATTTAAAATATCCGACATCCATTAATTAATCAGAGCTCTGACAGCTTAAATTAATTAATCTCTTTGTAATCCTTAAGCAGTACCACTCAAACCTTATTATTGCGCCTGAACTTAATCAACCTGCAGGGTTTAGCGCAATAAACATTATTGAGCTCCTTAAGGGGATGTCATTATCCTATACGGATACGAGTACTAATACAGATAATCAAATATCATATATTAACCGCTATCACCCAAGATACAGAGTACTCAAGTTACTATATAACTCTCACTCATAGTAAATCAAAGTGATAAACGAATCAACATATATATCTGAAATCTTATTAGTATTAAGATCTTATAAGTTACCGAGATCTTTGATTCTTCACTTAAGTCAGATAGAAGAATGTATCTCACTGTGGTCCTATCAATACGTAATGACGTACCAGTATAGATAAGCAGCCAAGACAAACTACTTCCATCTATACCGCAGCCTAAACCAATAACTTGTCCTAGAGTTATTTCGGCTGTGATTATTTTATATCTCTTAAGGTTATTCCAATTATACAGTCTTCTGTGATCTACAACACACCATATAATCTACTTATATAGAGATAAAGAACATACATATGCAATCATGAACACAATCAGATAGGAAGATAAAACAGTGAACACTGGAATCATTGTATACAAGCATAAAAGGTTCTTACTTTCAGTATACAAATCCAACAGCGTGTTAGGTCCCGGGGGGTCTCGAATAGGTGTATGGGAGGGGAATACACGTATGGGCTATTTTTACAAAATCCTCACTCAGAGGGATCTCAAGATAGAGATCTAAACGAAACTTTGCACGCAAACAAAGACACCTGTTGACTGAAAACAGTTTTGACCAAACAGGTTGACGACTGATACTGAACGCTCTTCAGTAAGGAGTTATCAGTTAAGTTACTGGAACTTAACTGATGCACTTATGGGCTTCAGTCGAGTTTGCTAAAACAGAGATGATAACACTCTTCCTGATTATCAAAAGATAGATCAGTCAGACTGATATCATACGCAGCGGAAATTAAACTTAGTTTTGCAATAGCCTCGGTTGAGCATGTTGTTGGTCTTAGGTTTCCCTTTGCAGTTAATCAGTATTCAATTTATCAATTGAAACAACACAAGTAGGAATGTAGAACTGAAAGCTGTAAACAACACAGAGACTTTTACGTGGTTCGGAAAAACCCTTTCCTACATCCACGGTCGGTTGATCAGACCAACAATCCACTCCGCAAGTGCTTAACAGGTGCACTGCAAACTAAATCGTGTGCTTGCCGGGTGCACACAACCGTACTACTGAAGAAAACCCTTCTTCAGTACCCACGCTTCACTCGCGTCGAATTTCTCTTGCTTAGCACAACCCGCACTAAGACTCTCAGAGACAGAATACCCTTCTGACCTCCGAATCACTCAAAACACTCAAATCTTTCTTTTGGAAAGGAGGTTTGAACGAGTGCCAACTATACTGCAAAGAACAAGTTCTTTGTAGCAAGTTTGACCTTGGCTTCTAGGTAAACAGAGGTTTGCCTAAGGTCTAAGAGAATGTATGTAATCAGCAGTGACTGATTTTGGCTTTGGAATTCTCTTCTTCGATTCAAGCTTTGGGAAGATTAAGCTTTAGGCTGAGTAGCAATTTCGATAGAGCTTCAGCTTATGTCGTTGAATCGGTGAAGATTGAAGTTGATCCTCGAGCGCTATTTGTAGGAGAACTCTTGAATAGATCCGTTGGCATAGAACATCCTCAAGATTTCTTTCGTTGGAGAGCAATTCGAATTTGGGCTGAGGCTTCAATCTTCGAGGTTCCTTGTCTGGTGGAAACGGCTCTCTTGAGGGACAGGAGATGTGACGTCTCTGATAAAGTAACCACCAAATAAGAATGACCTCTGCAGAGATAAGATCCTGAGATCTCTGCATTTAATGCGGCTGTACTCTTATGAGTACGTGGCTTCCTTTGAACGTTGAAAGATCAGTCCGAGGAAGAATGATCAACTGATACTTGACTTTAGTATCAGTCTGTGGCACGCATTAAGTAATCAGTTCCAAACTGATTCTTCAACTGGTATCTTCAGTCTTCAGTCCTTCGTCCTTTAGTCTTCAGTCTTCAGTCTTCCGAATAGCATACTATACTAGAAAGGAACTCTAACACTTGAGTTCAAAACTGTTCTAGTCTATTACAATTAAGACCTATGAATTTTGGTATCATCAAAACAAGGATTATGATATTCCACAAGGTTCCCAACATCGTGATTGGAAGTCAGGAGAGGTGAACACTTAAACTTTGGTGAAGAGTTCACCGGACTCAATGAAGCGTAGTTCCTGATAGAACTGCTTGATTTGTGACTTCAGTAGCAGAGGCGCTTCTTTGATGACTAGTGATAGCCATTGATGTCGTGCCATGATTTCTTCAGCCTCGCCATGACCTGGCTTCAATTGGAAGGAAGATGTATGAAGTGAATGTTCATATCGGATTTCCTTGAAGCTGCAGTCGACATATTTCTTTGATTCTTTTGATCTCACCATTTTTTGTGAATCTGAAAAGCAGAAAGTTTTGAACGGAGATTCTCACAGTTGATCGTTGTGGACTAGGGGTTAGTTTGCACGCAAGAGAGAGAAAGGATGTACTAAGGTGTTGGTGAGATGAGAGAGAAAGAGTGGTGATGAAGTGTGATCGTGGAAGACGAACAGTTACTTAGGACATTTGAAAAGACAGCAGCGGTTTGAAATCCGCACGCCAAGTCAAATTTAATGAATTTTGAAAGCCGTAATAAATGCCCGTCAGAAATATTTCTTAAAATAAGAGATTTTAAATGATGAAGAATATTTGGCGTAATCTCTAGTAAGGAAAGGGGCTGAGTATGAGATCAAATCATGAGTGGGTCAGGATAAAGTAAATTCAAAAAGTAATTTGAATAAAACTTGTTCAGCAAGAATATTATAGTCTCCGTTCCCAACATTATTTCATATTCTGTTCCTATCAGTTAAAGTCATGAACACTTCAGTTGAAGATTTAACGCGTATTCAACAATACTTCAAAGTTCACAACAATATGTTGCACTTATAACAATAACTGGACTGTTGATCATTGTGTGTATTCACTTCCAAGATTTCGACTGAGTAGATAGTAACGTTCCCCCTAAAAAATATGCTTTTACATTTCACACTCTAAACTTCAACAGAGCAAGTAACAATCATGAATGAGACAACAAGCATTTGTCTGCTGACAAAGGTAATTCAATTCATTCAAGATAGTATCAGGCACTTTAACTGATGAGATATCAATTGTAAAAAATAAAGCAAAACGCGATAGGGAACACACGAAAACTAGAGAGCTTATACAAGAGTAAATTTTAACAATAACCTTTCACTAAATTTACATTCATAGAAATCAGCTAAACTCGACTTTCTTTACCATTCGTTACTTCACCTGAACTTAATCAATGCGAAGTCTTTTGTCGGTTCTTTCTTCAAGGTTCTTTCCAGTCTCTGTTTCTTCTTTCTCTTTCCCTTTATTCTCTTTGCTTTCGTCTCTACGTTCTCTCATTTCAGTTGCAGCTGTATCCACCTCTGGTTGTTCACTCTGATGTTGTAGATTCATTATTGCTGACTCGAGAAAGACAACTTTGACCTTGATGTCAGCTAGCTCCATCTCTTGAGCTTCGAGCTTTATCTTCATCAGTTGAATCTCTGCATCAGTTAAGTGAGTTGTTGCAGCTGGTGTCTCTTCAGTCGTTTGATCTATTCGAATGCCATCTGAACCATGAGGTGGCTCTGAGGGAACTTCTTCTTCATTGATAGGAATGTTGAGCAATCCTCTGGCGAGTAGATATTGTCTGAAGTTTGGTACCCAGTCGTGGATAGCATCCCACAGATTTGAGACATTGAATTTCTCAAAGATATCAGCCTCTAAGGATTCAAACTTAGAGACCGTCATCATTTTTTCAATCCCTTGAAATTGGATTTGGTGCCGTTTTGACGAAAGTGTAGAAATGGTATCTGACCAGATCTTGATAATCATCAGGATATTTTTCGTCAAGATTGAAGGAAGAGAGACGTTGACACTATGTTGTGCAAGCTTCAGGAAGTAGTTTCTAAGCTCTGTGGTTGGTGTAGCAGTTGAGGAGGAGGGAGCACTAGGATCAGAGAAAGTGACCGTTTCTTGGAAGGTTTCAGTGCAGAACTGAAAATATCCTGATAGAGGAGGGAGTGGTCCCCGGAACTGTTCTTCTTGTTCCGTATTAACTAGTGAAACGAGAGGAGCTCGCTCTTCATGAGTTGGTGAATGTGGTTCTTGGAATCTCAAAGGTGGTTGACCAGATTCATCCAGTAGAGTGGATGAGTTGAAAATGATTTTCTCATGAGTTGCTCTTGGCGGAACATCAGTCGTGGTGCTCGGAGTGACAAGCAGTGGCGGAGCCAGGAATTAATTTGGGAGGGGGCTGAGCTTACACGGGAATTGTTTTTTGGATATTCCGTATATTTAAGGCATTATTTTATTAAAAGACGAGCATAATAGTAATAATAAAGAACAATATTTTCATAGATTATATAATTTAAATATATAACAAATTAGTTTCAATACATTACAATTTTTTTTGGGAAATTCTGTATTTTTAAAGCATTTTTTATTAAAAGACGAGCATAATAGTAATTATAAAGAACACCATTTTCATATACTATATAGTTTCAATATATTACAAATTAATTTCAATACATTACAATTTTTTTTTGTCATTTCATACATTTTTGGCATTTTTTATTAATAGACAAGCATAATAGCAATAATAACGAACAATATTTTCAATAAATTACAAGCTAGAATCAATAATAATAAAAGACAAGCATAGTAATAATAGCAAACAAATTTTTTTTGGGCATTCCATCCATTTTAGGCATTTTCTATTAAAAGACAAGCATAATAGTGATAATAATGTATAATATTTTTATAGATTATATAGTTTTAAATAACACAATTATCCTTCAATTAATTATAAATGGAAGAATATAACAAGCTAATCAACTTTTGTAAAACAAATTTCTTTTATAATATAAACATATATCTATATATATTATAAAAAAAACTCAAAATTTGGGAGGGGGCTTCAGCCCCCCTGGCTACGCCCCTGGTGACAAGGTCAATTTCTATTGGACCTTTAAGACCAATAGGGGTTTTTCTTGAAGAGCTTCTTGTTCGACTGAAAACTCTGATTGATGAAACAAGGCTTATGTTGACCACAGTGGGAGGAGCCTTAGTAGTGCTCTTATGATCTTCGAACAGGTAGATGGATGAGGAAACTTTGGTGGTATCCTTCCAGTAGCACTGAATCCATTTTGTGCTATGCAGGATTATTGATGACACTCTTGTCCCTTGTCGCAGGTGTCTGGAAGAGTGAGTTTTCCCCTTTTCTTCTGCAAGAATTTGAAGATATGCCTTTTCCCAGTTGAAAGGGCCTTTTTGCAAGAGTGCGATCAGCACCAGTTTGTGCGGCCTAGACAAGTGATCAGGCGATCCAAGAATGCCAAACCAACATCTTTTAATCATCTTCGCAATAGGTCTGAGATGAGAATGAAGTCTTGACATGCTCAAGACATTCTTGATGTTTGTGTTGGAAGAGACATCATCTTTCAGGGCGTCTCTTAAAAGATTGGTGGCTTCTTCATCTGAGAAAGTTGGAGTAGGACCTTCAGCATGGAGATGGAACAATTCTCTTGCTGCTCTTGAGACATTGACGATAAATTTTATCGACTCCGTAAAATCTTCAGTGGTGAAGATGTCGATTTCTGTTGTGTAACCTCCAGTTGATTCGTCTATCTTTATGGTGTCATAGAACTTATTGATGGTCTGCTCGTCGAGTAAGAATTCTGGCACTATGTGTAGGAAGTTGATCCAGCCATGTCGACTCAAGATTTCATTAATCTTGTCGTTTTTTTCCAGATTCAGTAATGCTTCACGAGTGATTGAAGCTTCAAAACAAACAGATTGTTATTTGTCGGATGTGGAGGATTTTGTCATTGTGAATAGGTTAAAGAGTTTCTGCAAAAACTAAGAGAATATCTCACATGTAAATATGTGGATTCAAATATTAGCCAAGTTGAAAGATGTTTGTAGAGAAAATATTGTGTCAATATTTGAGGTGAGAGATTTTGAGGGATTGAGTAAATCCTTGTAGGAGATGAAACGTCATGGAGGAGATAATGGAAAATCGTGTCCAAGGCGGTTTCAATGAACTTTTGAAATCTGGACAAATATGGGATCAACACGTGTCGTGGATTCTCTTTGTTAGTAAAAATAGCGGGATCGTGCAAACGTGGAGTTAACTGCTTTAAAATAAAATCTAAAAGAATTACATAAAAGGAGTTGAAAAGCTGAGCATACATAGAGTAGAGAACTTAAATAATTCTTAAGAAAGATGTTTCAGTCAAACATTTTAGTAACTGAGAAAAAGGCTTACAAATCAACTGATTTAAACAACCCAGTTGAGTTCCTGGTTGATGTTTTGTTCTTCTTCAGTTGTTGACTGGTGGTGTCGGTTCTGAGTTATCTGTCGATGAAGTTCCCCCTTGACTGATGCATCGACGCATGTTCTCATCTTATTCTACATTTTTAAACTTATCTTCATTCAGTTCGTCTGATGTAGAATCTTGTATATCCTTCAGTGAAAGTCTGATCAGTTGAGATGATAAGTCTGTTGGAGGATAGACAGCTGATCTCCTTTCTTATGATAAAGAGACATCAGTCGAGGTTTCTTGATGTTTGGTTGTCAGCGAGAAACTTCTAGTCAGAGTTCTCTTTCCTTTGACGTCTTCAATTTGCTTCATTTCAAGATAATCTTTTCTTTAAATGGAAGGGAAGAGTTTTACTTTGACTTTCTTTTGGCCGAATTCAACCCATTGCTCACACTTAACTCTTGCAGTTGTAGTTCTGAGCAACGCCATGTCAAGTTCTCTTCTCGTCCAAATGAGATTTGCATCTACGTCTCTGAGAAGTTGTATGAGTTGATTTCTCCAATTCTGACTTGTCTGCATCAAGCTTTCCAATTTGGCATACTCAATAGCCAATTCTACTTCATCTTCTTCTTCAACTATGATCATGGTGATTTCCTTCATCTTTAAGGCTGTCTTGGCGATAAACATTTCCAATCTTTGTTTCTGTACAAGAACATTCTCAAAGATTATCCTTTGATCACTGTATGCTGCTAAAGCTTGTTCCACTTCTTTGATTTTAAGAAGATCCTACTGATGAGATCGAAATCTTCAAGTTCTTCTTTAGCAATTGTCTTTCCTTTGTCAAGTTGCTTGTCTTCAATTTTCTCGTAGTGATAAAGAGAGGTTGAACTGCAAGGATTAGAAGACATAGGAATGAAGCAAGAAAACAGGAAAGGGGCACTTAAAAGTAGAGAAGAAAACAGAAGAGGCGAAAACCCTTTTAAGCAGGATCTAGTTCAGTAGAACCTGATCAAAGCAAAATTGTTCTTGCGAACAACCTGCTCTGATACCAATTGTTAGGTCCGGAGGGTCTCGAATCGGTGTATGGGGGGGATACACTAATAGGCTATTTTTCAAAATGAAAGTTTAAATACAAACTGACTCAACCTTTTTACTAAAAAGAGTTTTGTCAAAAGAAGGTTGACGACTGATACTGAGTACTCTTCAGTAAAGAGCTATCAGTTAAGTCAAAGACTTTAACTGATACACGTAAGGCTTCAGTCGAGTTTGATAAACAGAGAGATGTAATGAATCTTACTGACTATCAGAAGATAGATCAGTTAGACTAATAACACACGCAGCGAAAAACTTTTGTTTCGAAATAGCCTGTGATTTTAATCACGTTGTCAGCAGTTAAGTTTCTCTTTGCAATTAATCAGTTTTCAGTTTAGGAAAGCAAAAGCACAAGTAAGAAGGTGAATACTGAAAGCTGCAAATAGCACATAGATTTTTACGTAGTTCGGAAAACACTTCCTACATCCACGATCGATTGATCAAACCAGCAACTTCACTGGGCATGTACTTACGGGTGCACAGCAAAACGATGCGTGTGCTTACGGGTGTACAGCAAACTTGAACGTGTGCTTGCAGGTGCACAACAAACCGAAATAACTGAAGAGCCTATCTTCACTACCAACATACTGGGTTGGATTTCTCACTCCTAGCGCACACTGGGCACTAAGATCTCACGGAGGCAGAACACTGGTCTGAACTCCTTTTCGACATAAACTCTCAATTCGGTTCGTTGAAAAGAGGTTTGAAAACTTGCCAACTAAACCACAAGGAACAAGTTCTTTGCAGTCAGTTTTACCTAGGCTTTGGATATACAATGTTTGCCTAAGTTCTAAGAGAATGTATGTAATAAGCAGTGACCAATTTTTGGTTTTGTGATTCTCTTCTTCGATTCAAACTTTGGGGAGGCTTGGTTTTGCTGAGTAACGAATTCGGCAGCGTTTCAGCTTATTTTGTTGAATCGGTGAAGATTGAAGTGATCCTCGAACACAATTTATAGGAGACGTCTTGAATAGATCTGTTGGCGGAGATGGTCTTCAAGATTTCTTCCGTTATAGAGTAATTTGAACTTGGGCTGAGGCTTCAATCTTCGAGGTTCCTTATTTGGTGAGAACGGCTACTTTGAAGAGCAGGAGATAGGACATCTCTGAAAAGGTAATCACAAAAAAGGAATGGCCTCTGCAGAGAAATGACGATCCTGAGATCTCTGCATTTAATGCAGCTGTACTTCTGGAGTGCGTGGCTTCCTTTGAACATAGGAGATTCAGTCCGAGGAAGAATGTTTAAATGATACTTGACTTTAGTATCAGTCCGCTGAATCCACGTGGAGCGCATTAAGTAATCAGTCAAAACTGATCCTTCGACTGATAAGTCAAATATCAGTATTTGATTTGCCTTAATTGTTACATCAGTCGGTGTCTTCAGTCTTTCGTTCTTCAGTCTCCAGTCTTCAGAACAACAACTAAACTTGAAAAAGAACTCTAACACTTGAGTCTCCAATAAATAGGACTTCCATTGTTAGATCGAGGGACTCTCTCTCATTCATGAGCAATGTATAGCGTAATCACCCACAAAGATAGTAAAATCTCGAGCAACTCCGTGGACGTAGATCATTTTAGTGATCGAACTACGTATATTCTGTGTCATTTATCGCTCTTATCTAATTTCTAGCATATGAATTATTTCTAGTATCATCAGCTGGCGCCGTCTATGGGAAAAATGAGCTAAGACGTGAGTCGAAGTATAGTTCTAGAGATCATCATCTCCGACGAAAAGTTATTTCGCTTTTTCAAGCAATTCCTTCTTCGGTAACAGGAAGCCATCGAAGTCGATCTCTCTGAGAAATTATTCTGAAAATTTTAGGAAATTGGGCAATCTCCATTTGAGCAACCGCCGTCTGAGAAATCTTAGATCTGCATCTGAAACATTCAAAGAAAAAGAAGCCCTAACTCCCACTTCTGAAGCCAAGTCTTTCCTAAATTTGATTTGAATTTTCAGATTCATGATAATCGCAGGCCTTCATCGTCGTCGCCAACAAGAAGTAAGGACTCCCAATTCTGAATCTCATCGAGATACCTCTAATCCAAATCCCAGAAGACCATCTCCGCTTCGCCGGACATCAAAGAACGTCGAAGGGCTAGTGAACCATTTGCTGATTTCACGAGCAATAATTACTCGCAAGCTATGGGCAGAGGGGAAAACCCCCAATTCTCTCAATTAATCCGTATTTTCCCAGCGATTTATGGTAAATCTTAATGATCCTTCGTGTTTCCCAGCAAATCACCGGTAATTTTGGTTGTCAAATTTTGGCAAGCATCGACACCTTTTTTCTAAGCTCCCAGCGCGAGAAGCCCCAAATTCCTTCTGTTTCGGTCTTCGGCGAATAATCGTCCGACGAACTCTCTGCTGCCATCATCAGCTCCCGCTGTAAGGAGGGCAGAACAGCAATCAGCTCTGCCATGTTTCTCGGCCCTCACTCACTCGTCGGGCTTTCTTCACAAACCAAATCCTCACCGGGATTTGGCTAATCTTTGGCCGTAGAGGCAGATTTTTGCTGGTTCTGTTGCTTAGTTTATCATTACTAATGTTTCTTTGATAATTATTGCTAAGGAAACTGGGCAAAACACCACTGGAGCACGATGCCAGACATGCGTCGTTGCGTCCAGCCCCTGAACTCCGGTAACTCAGCCTCTGCACTGATACCTGGTATGTTTCTGATCCGTTATGATAGAGCTCTCTCCTGAACTAAGATTTTAGCACATCAAATGTGTTGTCCACCAACAAGGTGGTCTGGTGTGAGCGATTATTTGAACATTAGGGCTATATGTCTACATTGAAACACGATGATATGTTTATAATATGTTTTATTTAATGGGGCATACGCATTGATATATGGGTCTCCTTGAAGGGATTGTGGTGATGTGAACTTTGATATTTGCTATACATACGTACATATTTTTCTGGTGATTTCCATCTACCTACCTCAGTGCAGTTCAGTTGTAATCTGAATCTCATCGACTCTGGCTTTGTTGATTATTTTAAGTCAGTGAACAAGCTTCCTTTTGGAATGGTTAGTTGGCCTCTACTTGTTTAAATAACTGAATATGATTGTCTTGTGAGCAAATCCGTATATCTATGCAACAAGGTGACATTTATGGGAAATTTAAAGGTGAATAGCTGGTGTCAGTATGTATTTATTTGCTGCATAATTTGGAACAAATTTGTTGCTTATGGTAATGTTTGGGTCTATTATTCTACATGCCTATGTTGGAAAAACTGAGGACTTCTAATACTTGAAGGACCATTAACTTTAATTAGCTTTTGAGATTTCCGATTACAAGTTGCTCGGGGATTCGAACTGTCACTTTGCTTTCTGAGAATGCTTTTAAGGAGCCTTAAGTCTGTATAAATAAATAGAGAATGTACACTGCTCTTATCTGCTAGTTGTGCAGTCGTCATATGATTTATATAAATTGCATTTTTGTTTGTCCACCTGCAAAGATAGACACTGAACCTGTAAGAGAACATGCAATAACCTCTTGACTGGTTTAACTGTTAAGTTTAGCAATTGTATGTGTGGCTGTGGTGGATGATGACATGCGCTTGGATTAGGGAATTAGTTTTTGGATGATAAAAGAAACCAATCTTATCTATCATCTTCTCTGTTACAATGGCTTAAATGATCTTGGGATGGAGAAAATTTTACAGCCTTAACTTTTAAGGGCTCTTGTGTCTTACTAATCTTTGTGTTCGAGAATTCTTACAGCACAGGATAAACATATTTTGGAGAAAATACTTGAACAAGTATGATACACACTATAACGCGAAAAGCACTTATTAAGAAAAGATTGAAGATAAGTTGTTGGCTATTTCACAGTCGCAGCCACAACAAATTCAATCAACCCTTACTCTCAAATTCTTAATGTTAGTGCATTTGTTGGAATTCTCCTTTTCTTTTGTTTGATGGTGGATGGAAATATATAGGTAGGAGAGGGCTATAATACCCAAAGGGGGAGAAAGGTTGCTGGTTATTGGACTAGGATTAGAACAATGGTTGCTACATCTGTTCATTTCCAGCTGGAAGGGCTCTGATTCTTTTCCCAACTACTTGAAATTTAGATATGCTATAATTGGAAAAATAAAGCGAGATGCAGGTTGGAGGACAAATTCAGATATGAAATCTACCGAGCTCTAAGCATAATGGTAGCTCTGATCTGCGCTCTCCTTTGGTACCGAGCTGAACAGCCAGCTCTGGTCACAGCCTAATGTCAGCTCTCACCGAGGCAGCTCTGCCATTGTCCTCAATTTCTCAAATTCGAACACATTTCCATGTTTTTCTCTTTGAATTAATATTGAAGGTTCTGATTTTCTTATTTTATTATGAATAAAATATGTAGGTACCACTGGATATATACAGGATCCGGATGAGCATCTTAGATTTTGAGCATCATAAGGAAATGATAACATGCTCACATAATCGTCCTTCGTGGTCTTAATCTATTGGGAGGCGAACTCGAACATAACTCTTTATCCTTTTGCTGATATTTCCTATGAACCCACTCGAATTTGGAGACTAATATTATGATAATTGGGTTTTGATTGGGTGAACTTTCAGGTATGGGACACCAACCTTGCCGAGGGCAAATTTTGGGAAATGAATTCAAGCCGAGCACCATCGAAAATTGCCTCACATTGCACGGCTCGAACGTGGATCAAAGCTACAATTGAGAGAACTAAGGCCAAATCTAACAGAGCACAGCTAAGAGCAAAGCTACAGAGCATAGCTATAGAGCAAACTGCTATGCCGACACTAGATGGTTGTCAGGGCATCAGAGCATGGCTAAGAGCAAAGCTACAGAGCACAGCTAAGAGCAAAGCTACAGAGCATAGCTATAGAGCAAACTGCTAAACTAACGCCGAATGGTTATCGATACATCAGCTAAGAGAAAAACTACAGAGCATAATTAAGAGCAAAGTCACAAAGTACCATTCCAAAGCAAACAATAATTATCGAGTACAACTTTCATAGAAAAATCTATCAAAGTTAAATTACAGAGTTAACGGAGAGCACATAACACACTTGTCAGAACAAAAATTACAGAGCATAAAGGACAGAGCTTGACGGCGGAATCAACAAAAATTACATGGCATAATGCCAGAACAGAGTACTCAATACTACACAACAAAGTACTAACTTCTCGTAATCGTGCTTGACTTCTAAAGTACGCGCACGGCACTGGGGGATGGGGGGCTAGGGGTGGATACCCCTCCCCACATTTTCCGAAATTCAGATACCATCAGAACACAAAAGAGGAAGAAAATTACTCCCTCCGTTCCACTAGACTTGGCACACTTGCCTTTTTTGTTTGTCCCACTAGAATTGGCACTTTCCTAAAATAGTATGTGGTCCCTACTTTCTCTACTCACATAAAATAAGTGGACCCTACCTACTTTACACTCTTAACCCTTTATTCTTAATCTCCGTGCCCAACTCAAAAGTGCCAAGTCTAGTGGGACAGAGGGAGTATTAAATAAGAAATTTACCCAGAATATACATTTTAAACATACAACACAAGTTACCAAAATACATACATTAATAGAGCAAACAGCTAGAGCAGAAACAACTCTGGTTGTTAGAGCATCAAAGTCCAGAGCAGAGCTTATCAGAGCAGAGACAACTCGCGTTGTCAGAGCATCAAAATTAGAGCAGAGCTAATCAGAGCAGAGTCAACTCGCGTTGTCAAAGCATCAAAATCAGAGCAGAGCTAACCAGAGCAGAGACAACTCGTGTTGTCAGAGCATCAAATTAGAGCAGAGCTAACCAGAGCAGAGACAACTCAGGTTGTCAGAGCATAGCTAACCAGAGCAGAGATAACTCTGGTTGTCAGAGCATCAAAATCCAGAGCAGAGCTAACTCTGGTCGTCAAAGCATATGCTGACAGAGCAAGCGGCCAGAGCAGAGACAACTCTGGTTGTCAGGGCATCAGAGCCAGAGTAAACACTAAAACCCAGAGCAGAAAGTTATGTAAACACCACTGATTGCCAGAGCATAAGAATCAAAGCATAATGTTATATAGAGCACTCAGGGTACACATCACAAATGATCAAAACAAGGGATATTCATAGCCCGAAAATAGCAACAGGATCGTGCTTGACTTCTAAAGTACGCGCACGATGCCAGGGGGAGTAGCTATTAACTTCAAGAGCAGAGCTGACGGATGATCAGACTCTGGATGGTCTCGTCTGACCATACTAGGGGGGAGTAGCTGATGAGGGGTGAAATATGCAAGGTCCTAAAATCAGGACACGTGGCTTTACTTGGAATACCAAAGATGAGCAGTAGGGAGCAAAAAAGCTGTGAGAAATAGGTAGAGGAAAAAGTCCAGAGCAGAGCTACCAGAGCAGAGCTACCAAAGATAACCTATTAGAGCCAGAGTTATCAGAGCTAAACTGCAGAGCCAGAGCTAAACTGACAGAGCCAGAGCCAGAGACAAGTCGCCAGATCCAGAGCCAGAGCTAAACTGCCAGAGTCAGAGCTACCAGAGACGCCTACCAGAGCAGAGCTACCAGAGATAACCTATCAGAGCCAGAGTGCAACGCTACCATCTTTGCCAGAGTGCAGCGCTGCTGAGGACAGCCCTGACGGATGCCAGCTTTGCCACCGAGTTGGGCTTCATTCATCTGTTTTATGGGCTTTAGGGTCATCTGTTTTATGGGCTTTAGGGTTAGGTCCAATTAGTTATCTATAAATAGGACTTCCATTGTTAGATCGAGGGACTCTCTCTCATTCATGAGCAATGTATACAAAGATAGTAAAATCTCGAGCAACTCCGTGGACGTAAATCATTTTAGTGATCGAACCACGTATATTCAGTGTCATTTATCGCTCTTATCTAATTTCTAGCATATGAATTATTTCTAGTATCATCAACTTTGCCTTAATCGTTACATTAGTCGATGTCTTCAGTCCTTCATTCTTCAGTCTTCAGAACAACAACTAAACTAGAAAAAGAACTCTAACACTTGAGTTCGAACAGTTCGAGTCTATTACAAGTGAAACCTATTGATTTTGGTATCATCAAAACTAGGATTAGGATATTTCATTAAGTTCCCAACAGATTAATTAAGTGATCATTAGTTAATTAAGAGGTTTTAACCACAAGTAACCTTTAGGCACAAGGCGAAAGGAATTTCAACCTTCGAAGAGTATAACTGGTGTTGGAGTCACAATTTTTGATTTAGTCTATATAAGAGGTCGAATTGGGTCTTTCTAGATATTAATCATTATGGGCATAACCCTTTCAAATGAGAGGCCAACGTAGGGAAGGCTTATGGGCAGAATAGATAAATTCATTAGCTGATAATTTTTGGGGCTTATACACTGAAAGGAAAGATTGGGCATGGGGTTGTAGCGTGCGTGATGTGTGACAATAGAGGCGTTACTTTCTTTTGCCTACAACTGATTGACATATGCATGTAGTGAAAATCTTTGTACCTATGATTGAGTGAAGTTCATGTTTCACAAGTGAAGTCCAAGTCAGGTTTGTTTTGTCTTTTGACCGGTTCACGTTTTTTTATTTTAGTTCAGTTTTAGTTATTTGTTTGCCCACGAGAGTAGCCAAAGCAGGACACCAAAATCAACCCCTTTTAGTGACACCTTGACCGAATGAATTACAATCAGTTCCCTATGGATTCGACCCTGGACTTGCTGTTAACTAGTGTAGCTGTGGGCACAGAACTTTTATTTGCATGAAGCTAAGCGACGACTTCGTCACCTTCATAACTAGGATAAGATATCCTAGTAGTGGCTCAACCTCAACAAATAGGCAATACAAAGCATAATTGGACATATCCAATTTTGCACCATCAACTAAAACACCAATAACACGTTCATCCAAATCATACCAACACACAAACTGATCATTTTTCAAACAAAAATCATGACAACAGAAATCATACTAATGGAAATCATAACAACAAGCTCATACATTGAACACATCAATACAATAGGGCATAGACAAATAGAGAACATATGCACCTTAATTAGAGAATGGTCAAAACAGTAGGGCACCAAATCCCTAGGGTTTGAAGGAAAACCCACCTTCGCTCGACATAAAGTCGCAAACCAAGAAAATCGAAAGAATAAATCCTTCATCCCATTTCGAGTGGTTGTCCCCAACCGAGCAAGACAGAGTTTCAATAGTTTCAGTGGCCTCGCCATCGATGCCCTCAACCGAGCTCATTGGAGTTGCGCTGTCAATTGCATTTTTGAGAGGGACGGCCTCAAGCGAGCAAGTCGGAGTTACAAAAGGTATATGACTCGCCATGGACGCCCTTAACCGAGATCATCGGAGTTGCGTCGTCGGTTGAGTTTTTGAGAGGACGACCTCAAGCGAGCATATCAAAGGAACATCAGAGTAAGTAGTAGCCAATAGGTTCGAATCATAGAAACTAGTGGCCAGTTGGGTTCGATATCCATGAGGGATAGGGAATGGATATGGTGTGAGTTGTAATTGGTATAGATTTCATCTATTTCAAAACCAAGGGTGGAATGAATTGGGAGATTCAACCATTTTTAAAGAGCCAAATTAGGGCTATAGATGGCGCACAAGATCTAGGGTGGGATAGATAAATGATTTCACTCTTATGCGTCGCGAGGGAAGAAAAATCGAGAGACACATATAACAAGAGTTTGCAGTGTTTATCCAGGTGGTACAAGAAAGAGATGAGTAGGATTTTTGAGAAAAATCAACATGGAATTAAGTTTAATTTGGGTCAAATCATGTGTCTGCCCGGTGAAATCATGTGTCCGTCCGGCCGACCACATGATCTAGCGACCCACCGGTCATATGTACTTTTGACTGATAGCCGTCAAATCGGTCAAATGTGTAAGACTTTCACAAAAAACCAAACAAACCCATAAAATCAAATGGTATTTAAAGAATAGGACATAGAATGCTTATGTTTATAAAAGAATACCTTTTTCACATACTCCCTCCGTCCACGAAAAAGAGTCTCATTTGGGACTCAGCACGAGTTTTAAGAAAGTTGTTAAAGTAGGTGTAAGTGGTGAGAGAAGTAAATTTATAAGGGTAATGCTAATAACATTTTATAAATGCTTAATCCTTTATTAACTTCTAAACTTAATTGCTTTATGTTCCAAAAATTGTAGATTTAATTGAGGTGAAGCAAAATATCAGATTCAAACAAACTCAAATTTAAGAAACAAAATTGAACACACTTAAAATGAAAATTCAATCTTGCACAAAAAAACAATGCACCGAATTCAAATCTAAGAAAAACAAAAAACTAATCAAGTAAATTTTCATTTCCCATTCAAATTTCAGATTTCATTCCCAAAGATTAGAGGCAAATTTAAACAGAAATTCAGCAGCCAACCACCACCAAATAGAAATTCACCACCACCACCGACAGAAAATCGAATTAAAGCATTAAGAAATTGAGCAAATTTCAAATTCCAAATTCCAAATTCACTCTTCAAACCAGCAAAACCACCATTACCATACTGAAATCGATTAACATCCTTAATTTTTACACAAAATAATTTAAAGATTCAAGCACCAACAAATCGACAATGGGAATATGAAATCCTTACAAACTCGTCTTCACCGAATTTTCTAAATTGAAGAAAAAAACCTCATCAAAGAGAACGAAATTCCACACATCAGAAAAAATCAGTAAATGAACATTATGGGAAAAACAAAATATGAGTTTGGAGCTGTCGTCTGTTCGGACAATGAGTGGAAGTCGAAGCGGGGACAACCATGGTTGCCGGAATTTCTAAGACAGCAAGGGATCGTCATTTTTACCTAAGAACGAAAGGGCTGGTTTTGGGATCTGGAGGGGCGATCGGTTGTGGCGCTCCTCACCGGGGCGATCGATTTGAGGGAGGCAATGCCTTAGGGTTTCAGGCTCACATGGAGGCAGCGATTTGGGGTGTTGGGTTAGAGGGAGGCAGTGATTTGTGGTAGGCGGGAGGCGGCGATTTGAGGGACGCTTGCTTTGAGTCGGTGGGAGGCGGGAGGCGAAACCTTAAGGTGAAGAAGAAGAAGATGATGATGAAAAAGAAGAAGAAGAAGAAGATGAAAAAGAAGAAGGAGTAAGGCGGCCGCTCGAGACGAAGAAGAAGAAGGAGAAGGCGCCTTGAGCTTTCAGATGGAGAAAAAGAAGGTTGAGGGGCTGCTCCAGATTTAGAAAAAAGGTTTGAGCAAGAATTGATATTAAACGAGTGAATATTAGAAGTAATCTTAGGGTTTTTTTAATTGCTAATTATGTTTGATTAAGGGGGGTGTATTCGTTGTGGATTTCCACAGACTTTAAAAAGTCAATGGATTTTAAATTCCATGGAATTCACATAGATTCCAGACGACTTTCAAAGAATTCGTGGTTGGATTTCACCCCGATTTTTACTGATTTTCGAAGAATTTGGGGGATAATTCTAGAATTGAAATCCATGATGCCAACGCCCGCTGAGTCCCAGCACCGCTGGAAACCCAGCGAGCGCTGGGAATCCAGCGAGCGTTGGGTTCCAGCGAGCGCTGAGACCAAATAACCACTATATAAAGGGCCAGCGAGCGCTGGTGCCCTAATTTTTTTCATTCATCTCCTCTCCAGCGCCGCGCCGCTCCAGAACCTCCCCCCAAAAAAATCACCTTCAACTACAATTCTTCCATACCACTACCCTCTAAAATCACCTTCAACGATATAATGGTCCGAACGAAGAACGCAAACGTCGGTAGAGGGGAGCTTACTTTGAGCGAAAGGTATGAATGTCCATTTGAATTGCAAAGCGAATTAGAGGGAGAAATTTTTAAGAAATTTAACTCGAACTATATTACTCCTCCGCATTACTTGGATTGGGAGTTGATTACTGATTTGAATCTTGAGCGGCAAGTTGGTTTGTATTTGAAGAATCTAGGGATGAAATGGTATGCTAAAAATATTGAATTTTCTCGGTATGATCCTCTATGCTATGAATTTATGACTACTGTGGAAATAGCTGGTGATATGAAATGGATTAAAGCTAGGATGTATGAGCGAGAGTATCGCATTAGTTTGGCTAGAATGAAAGCTGTTTTTGGTTTCAGTATTGGTGGATTATCTGATTAAACTCGGGGATGGAATGTTAATCAAGCGTGGAATCGATTGACTGACTGTGATAATTGGGATAGTTCGGGTATGCCTAGTGGGTACATTAAGGATCCGGCGTTGGCTATTGTTCATAAATTTCTTGCATATAATGTGTCTGGAAAGGAGCAGGCGAATAAGGTGAATGCAGTTGAGGTATTTTTGCTGGAGTGTGCGTTAGATGGCACAAAAGTGTGCATCTCACAGTTTATTTGGGCTGCTATGATTCGGGCGAAGAAGCGCCCTACTGCCCATGCTTCTTTCGCTACTATTATCACTGGTTTGGCACACAAGAATGGAGTTCTTGCTGTGACAGAAGGGCCTCATCATGGTTAGGATGAGCTGGATGGTGAGTACATTAATTATGATGAGCTCAGAGCAGCTCAATTGATTTCTGACCGATACACGCTGGTTCCTCATGAGAAGAGGAGTTGTGTAGTTAACTACATACACGCCGAGATTGCAGCAGGCCGACGTCCCCGCATTGATCCTGGTGCCGGTCCATCTGGGACCGCCGGTGATGATGAAGAAGAGGAGAACGAAGAAGAAGCTGAAGAGGAAGCCGAAGAGGCAGAGGAAGAAGACGGGGGGAATGGAGAGCGAGCAGCTGGTGGTTCAATGTCGAGAGACTACCATCAGCAGGTTCAGAATGATCTCACATCATTCCGTGCACACTTTGATTCATCCATGGGAGCATTCCGAGCTCATTTTGACTCATCGATGACATCAATGAGGGATGATATGAATGCTCGCTTTGATGCACAAGACCAGCAGATTGCCGAGCTGCAGCGCTAGTGGGATTCTTGGAGACCACGTTTCTGAGTTTTTATATTAATGTTTGTTTTATGAGTTTGGATAATTTTATCTTTTGAACAATGATTAATGTTTGTTTTCATGAATTATGTTTGCATTTGATTAATGAGTTCTTCATCTATGTTTTCATTACATTTTAATCATGTCAAAGTATTTTTATGATCATACACTTTTACATGAATATAACGTATGATGAACTGAAAATAAAAAAATATACACAAATTCTTAACATAAGCAACCCCCAAAAATATGAATTCCACGGAATTGAGCATGAATTAGGGGGTATTTGTTTGGGATTTGAGTAAAATCCGAGAATTCGTGAATTTTTGAGCTGGGAACCCAGCGGCCGCTGGAAGGCAGAACACGCTGGGAACCCAGCGAGCGCTGGGAGCGTGTTCTGCCTTCCAGCGGCCGCTGGACCCCTAATTCAGAATGCACGAATTCTCGGATTTTACTCAAATCCCAAACAAATACCCCCTAATTCATGCTCAATTCCGTGGAATTCATCAAATCCCCAACTAATACACCCCTAATTATATAATTCATGCTCAATAAAATCAACCAATATCCATTAAAAAAAAACAAAATCAACCAATATCCATAAAAATTCCAAATTGAAAAAAAAAACGTTAATTCAACGACATCCATCAAAACACCTCCCTAACTATTATCTTCGGTCTCCGCCTGCGTGTCTTGATCGGTTTCAGTTATATGTCTATTTTCCCACATAGCATTAGCAATACTTGTTCTCCATGCATTAGATTCATTCCTCTGAGACAGCTGGCTTTGAGAAAGATAATCCAAAATGTCTGCATCGTTTTCAACATCTGCTGCAACATTTCATTCTTCAACTTCGACTGGAAATTCATCAGAACGACACTCCTTTCGGAGAAAGTTATGCAATCCAACACAAGCCAAAACTAACTTTGCTTGTGTTTGAAAAGGGAACAGAGGAGCTGTTTTGAAAATTGTGAAACGTGATTTGAAGATTCCAAAAATGCGTTCAATCACGTTTCGCAATGATGCGTGCGAAGATTGAACAACTCATCTGCATTTCTTGGATTACGACCGTCACCACCGAAATCTTTGAGATGATAACGAACGCCACGTAACGGAGCCAAAAACTGTCGACGATTAGCAAATCCACAATCTACTAGAAAATATTTACCTTGAGGCACGTGGAGTCCATTTGGTCTAGACAATGCATCACCCAAAATTTTGGAATCATGGGCTGAGCCTTCCCATCCACTAAGCACATAGATGAACTGCAAATCAAAGTTGCAAGCTGCCAAAACATTTTGCGAATTCACCCCATGACGGTTACGATAACAGCTCACATCTTTTCCTCTTATCATGGCCGGGATATGAGTGCCATCTATAGCCCCGATACAATCCTAAAATAATAGGTGAATGTGTTATACAAAAATCATAAATATTTAATATAATACAAGAGCGGAAATATTATAACTTGAAGTAAGGATAAAATCTGGTACTTTCCCGAATTTTAGCGGGTATTGCGCCAGTCGGCTTAAACATCATGTCCGGTGCTATGGTGTTCAATGCTCTCAAGATTTTGTTGAAGTTCTGACTAGCAGCAAAATGCGAACGACCAAACCTTTGACGAACGTTACAATAACGATCGTTGTGCCCTACAATGATGAGGAATGTTGCCAACATTTTTTCAACAGTTGTGTATCGTGTATCATCCACATGGGCTTTCTCCCTAATGATCTGACATAATTTGATGAAGACGTCAGGATACATTCTATACAACTGTCGAAACTGGCTCGGATCTCCATCCATCATGTTCATAATAAAACGGAATCCTTCCCTAGTCTTTGGTCGTCGCATCAGAGCGTTGTCAGCAGTCGGATGATGCGTCATCATATTCCCCAATAGAGTGATAACTACCTTAGCTGCTTCCATCAGTTGCCTAGCATGAACAGAAAGTTCAATCTCCATCTCTGTTTCGATTTCATCCTCAAGTTCTTCATCTATGTCTTCTTCAATTGCAATGTTAATTTTATCTTCATAATTCATGCTGCCATTTAAAACAATGAAACAATAATTGAAATAAGAATAAAAGGGACTCACAAAAAATAGCCTTTAAAAAATACTCATAAAAAACCATTCATTAATCAACAAAATAAAGTATTAAAACATAAAACCAACAAAACAATGTACTCATAAAACATAGTTCAAAAAACATGACTAAACTATCATCTATTTCCTAGTCTTGAATTCTATCCATCTTTTGCGTTGAGGAACAGTCATTTTCATAAATCCATCTTTTTGTGACTTTGTAACAAGCAAGTCAAATGCTGTGTAGCGGTCATCTTCACTCAAATCAGGAATTTCTTCAATAGCATCCCAAGTTGTAAAACTTTTTTCCTTTTCTCTTTTCTCCATCATAGCATCTCGTTTCACGAAGAGGCTTTCAACTCGATCCATTGTGCTGGTGACTTTTTTAATTTCTACCATGAGCTCCTGATGCGAACTATTTTCAGTGTGGCCTGAATTTGTCTCAAACTGGCCTCTGCTTCTCTTGGCGGGAGCTCTTCTCTGAGTGGACTCCACAGGCACTTCAGTGGGCTCCAAAGGTGATTTGGAGCCGGATAACGGTGGATCATCTTCACCCAGTACTACAAACGCCTCAGTAGCAGTATCGTAATTCAACTCCTCTATGAGCGGACCTCTACTTTCATCAACTCCTATTGTCCTAGCATCAGTAGCACTGCCAACTCCAATTGCGTTTCTTCCTACAGCCACACCGTTTCCAACAGCAAGCCTCAAGTAATCATAATCCGAAAAACTCCCAGTGCGTAAGTATGCATCTTTTGGGTGAGCCTAAAAGCATAAATAAGAAAATTATTAATTAACTATATTATTTAAATTAAATTTTGTTTAAAAAATAATTGATAACAAATTTACCTCTATATACGCATCCCATACTTCATCTGGGGCCGTGAATTTTTTGGTGTCGTTGTCATAACCAAAACCAGAGTTAAACTTCATGAGGTTTGAATACGCAGTCCAACGGCTCTTAAACCATTTGATACGACTTTGGTAGTGATTATAATTTTTATTGCACCTAAGTTTGTCATTCAGAACAGGCAATATCCTTTCCTCTACTGTGGCTTTGCTAAATATACCACTATTATCGCGCCATCCCCTATGTGCAGACTCAACCAGAATATCTAACAATGCATCACTTTGTTCCTTTGTCCATGCTTCATATACTGCCCTTTTTTTGGAATCTTGTGGTTGAGAGTCTCCCATAATAATATTACTAAACACCGAACAGTACTATATGAATGAATAAAAATAAAAAATAAAAAACATCAACGAAAAACTAAAATCAACTCACATGCAATAGAAACACAGCATACAGTTGCTAACAATTTATAAAGGTACAAGATTCATGCTATAGAAAAATTGCATAATTAAAATATTATGAAGATATAAAATTTATGAAAAAAATACCTGGCTAAAAGCTAAAGTAGAACCCTGAACTTGTCTTCTTTTTTGAAGGGGTGGTAGGCGTCCGTCGAATGTGAGAGGTTAAAAAAATCGAAGAGGGGTATTTAAAGGCGTTGCTGGGCTGGGCTGCCTGGGCCCAGCGACCGCTGCAACCCAGCGGCCGCTGGGAACCCAGCACACGCTCAAATCCAGCGAGCGCTGGCATTTCTCAACGTGTGCTGAGTTCAGGCGCTCGCTGGCTTCTTGGCCGCGGGCGCTGGAACTCAGCGCACGCTCAAAACTCCATGGATTTCAATTCTCGTGGTTCTTGGCCGGATTTCGTCGTGTGTATTTTTTGGATGAAATCCATGAAAGTCATTCCGGATTTGAAGTCAATGGAATAACGAATACACCTAGATTTGTATGGATTTTAAAAAGTCTGAAACGAATACACCCAGATTTATATGGACTTTTAAAAGTCTGGAACGAATACACCCAGATTTCTGCAGACTTTTAAAAGTCTGGAACGAATACATCCAGACTTTTAAAATCCATAGAAATCTATTAAACTCCACAACTAATACACCCCCCTAAGTTTAAGTAGAGAGAATTTTTAATTAGCGAGGTGGATCCTTCAATGGCAAATAAAGTAAATACATAAAGTTATAAAAGGTATAATTATATAAAAAGTGAAACAAGACTCTTTTTTGTTTTTTGAGGGAAATCAGAACTCTTTTTCGTGGACGGAGGAATTATAATTATAATTTAAAAAATATTGACATACATTGCCTCCATGGATGCCACGTGGGTAATACTAGATTGAAACACTCCTTAAACCATGACAATAACAGCCGCGCCCTTTCACAAAATTCATTGGTATTCGGTCCGCTCTTTTCAATTTCAACTTTTCGAAAAAGGATACGCAGCAGCCGACGGCGACTGTCAGGAATCCTGCAAAGAGTGAGAGTTAAATGGATCTGAATTTTCCGGAAACAGTTGGAGGGGAAGCAGGTATGGACAAGTTTACCGATGGAGAGACAGAGAGGGATGTTAGAGAAGCGGTGGAGCTCATTAATGGGGACGGAGGGAGCGGTTACTGCGGAAAAGAAGAGAGAGAAAGGGATGTAGAAGGAGAAGAGAAGGATATTAGTAAAGCGGAGAGAGGAAGCAGTTCGCGGGTGGTCGGTAGCAAGAGAGCGTCGACACGGACGTGGTCCTTGCTGGCCACGGAGAAGATTGTGAAGCTGAACGAGGAAGTTTACGACTGGGAATACGATAGGAAGCGGAGGAAGAGGAAGAGTGATAAAACTTGGGATACAGGGTTAGGAGGTGAGTCTGAGGTGGAGGAGGCAAATGTCGAGGGTCAAAGCGCGCGATGGAGAGAGAGTGAGAATGTGGAAAGTGAGGGTATGGGATTAGGGGGTGAGGCCGAGGGGGAGGAGAAGAATGTCGAGGGCCAAGGTGCTAAAAGAAGGCCGGGGAGAAAGAGGAAGGTTGTGAAATGTGAGGATACAGGATTAGGGGGTAAGGCCGAAGGGGAGGAGAAGAATGCCGAGGGCCAAGGCGCTAAAAAAAGGCCGGGGAGAAAGAGGAAGGTTGTGAAATGTGAGGATACAGGATTAGGGGTTGAGGCTGAGGGGGAGGAGAAGAATGTCGATGGCCTAGGTGCTAAAAGAAGGCCGGGGAGAAAGAGGAAGGTTGTGAAATGTGAGGATACGGGATTAGGGGGTAAAGCCGAAGGGGAGGAGAAGAATGTCGAGGGCCAAGGCGCTAAAAAAAGGCCGGGGAGAAAGAGGAAGGTTGTGAAATGTGAGGATACAGGATTAGGGGGTAAGGCCGAAGGGGAGGTGAAGAATGTCGAGGGCCAAGTTGCTAAAAGAAGGCCGGGGAGAAAAAGGAAGGTTGTGAAATGTGAGGATACAGGATTAGGGGATAAGGCCGAAGGGGAGGAGAAGAATGTCGAGGGCCAAGGCGCTAAAAAAAGGCCGGGGAGAAAGAGGAAGGTTGTGAAATGTGAGGATATAGGATTAGGGGTTGAGGCTGAGGGGGAGGAGAAGAGTTTCGATGGCCAAGGCGCTGAAAAAAGGCCAGGGAGAAAGAGGAAGGTTGTGAAAAGTGAGGACACTGGATTAGGGGGTGAGGCCGAGGGTGAGGAGAAGAATGTAGAGGGCCAAAGCACTAAGGGAAGGCCGGGGAGAAAGTCATTGGCAGATCGAGCAGAACAACGAGTTGAAAATGGTGGAGATGGGAGAGATTTGTTTGGTACTGTTAGGGATGATCAGGATACCGAGGTTGATCCCTTTAGTAGCGAAATGTGTGAGGAAAATGTAAGGGATTATTGTTATGTTCAGTTTGTTTTTTCTGAACTAATCTGGCTAAATTAACTTTATAGCTTGTGATTTGTCTTCCGGTTGATGATTTTGTAGGGGAAGAAGAATGACCGCAACACTTGTCACCAGTGCAAGAGGAATGATAAAGGGAAAGTCGTGTGGTGCACCAAGTGTTGGCGTAAACGATATTGTCTCATTTGCATAAGTAGATGGTAGGCAGTAACTTATTGATGGGAACTTATATTCGATTGGATTTGAGCTGTAATTTATCTTATGGCTTCTATTATATGATTATACGGTCTTCTAATTGGTTGTTGCGTGTCTAAAAAAGTCACTTAACTTGAGTTCCAAAAAATGCACATGCAACACATGTGTTAAACATCGTAAGTTGTTCAAGAAGAATTGGATATTCTGAGATCTGGATTTGATGACTGAATAGAATCAATATCAAAATGAAAGAGTTTGATCTGAATCAGTTTTGTAGCATACAACACTTGGGCAGTTTATATGCTTCTTGCCATGAAAAAAATTAGTAAGTTGTATAGAATTCGCCTGGTCTTATCTGAGATGTAAATTAGGGCCTTTTGGATGTACAAGATGGAGGTTTCATATATTCTTCTTTATTTTTAATTATTTTTATATCCTGGACTCTGCATTTTCTGAATTGAACTTATCTCAGGTACCCTCATATGCAGGAAGAGGATTTTGCTGAAGCTTGCCCTGTTTGTCGTAACAACTGCAATTGCAAGGATTGCTTGCGGCTAGATGGACCATCGAGGGTTGGTTTATGTATTTTCCACTTGCTGTATTTTATGCTGTTGTCTGCTCTCTCTCTATCTCTCTGATTTATGTTTCGTAATTTGCTTGCAGCACTTGAAGGATTTGACATTGAAATTTAATGATGAAGCAAAGATACAATACTCTAAGTACATGCTGCAAATACTTCTGCCCTTCTTAAAACGATTCCATGCTGAACAATTGGTTGAGACGGAAATGGAGGCTAAGATACATGGTATTTTGTCCTGCAACTGAAAGTTGTCATTTTTTATAATGCAATAGTTAGGATACTTTGGGATTTATTAGTATTCACCTCTTCATGAAATTAAATCATTCGATTGATTAACTCGTAAGATTTTATAATGAACTACCCATATGTAGCAAGTTAGATGAACTAGCATTTGCATCTAGTGTAATGCACGAGAAATATTTTTATATTTTTATATTGAGAATATGCACTAATATAGTAATTGGGGAATGAAACTCAATATTTTACCCTCCGTCTTATAAACACAAATCTTGGCCATTTTTTGCAATTTCGGACTTATTGCCCTTAATTTGGGCGGACTGGATCGGGTTGGGCGCGACCTCGGTGGTACTTTTGGTACCTTAATTTTGTTCCAAGTAATTTGGTACTTTTGGCACAAATTATAACATTAGTGCCAAAAGTACCAAAGTACTTAGTATTTTTTGTTTTACTTTCTGTTGGTACTTTTGGCCCAAATTATAACGTTAGTGCCAAAAGTACCAAGTGAACCCGCGCGCCCAACCCAATCCGGTCCGCCCAAATTAAGGGTAATACTAGTCTGAAATTGCAAAAAATGGCCAAAATTTGTGTTTTTGAGATGGATGACCAAATATTGAGTTCCATCGCTCAATATGGCAATCTCAAAAGTTGGCTCTTTTATATTTATATAAAATTGATATCAACTCAATTATCATATTTCTAAAATAAATATAATAAAAAAATTAATTTTACCTGAATATATTTGAGTTGAATTTTGAAAAAAATATAAGAATAAAGAAGAAATCATAATAATAAAAATTGATATTATGAAAAGGCCAAAAAAATAAGTTAAAAAAGACAAAAAAAAATTAAAAATAGATTTAGTCAAAAAAATGAGAGAGGAGAGAGAATCTTTTTAAATTTTAATTTAAAAATAAATATAACTTTTACATTTTGAATCAAAGATTTACATAACATATATCAAATTAAAGCTCTTATCGTAATCTTTAATTTGATATGCAAATTAAATATTTTATGATTAGTCCAATTTCACAATGTTAGAAAGACATAAAACAATAAAAGAAAAAGAAAATGAAAAGATATAATTGATAAATAAACCTTCAATTTTATTATAACTACAAAATTGCTATTCAATTTTAAAATTGATTTCAAATTGAAAGTTATCTTTTTAATTTATTATAGATTATAGATGTACTGCAATATTCTCCAAATACCAAATAATATATATACATAAATTTTAGAGTGTTAAAAGTTCATAGTCACTTTAAATCCATGAAGGGGAGAAAGAGAGTTTGTAGAACTCATTGAAAAGTAGAAACGAGTAACTCTATATAATGAGAGGAAACAGGCACTGTTTTTGAGAGAACAAACACATAGTTGGAGAGTGGAAAGGTGAAAAGAAAAACATGTGAGGGAACTCAGACTAGGGGTGAGGAGAACCAAACTGAACCAAAGTCAATTTAGTTTTTGTTTTGTGAGTAATTTCATTAACAGGTCTCTTAATAGAATTGAATAGAAAAGAACAGACAATATTTCACATGGTTTATGGTTAAAATTAAAACTGAACTTAGTAAACTGATTTGCTTTTGGTTCTTCAATCCATTTCCGACCCGCTCCAAAAATATTGACACTTCGGTTGTTTTTCGGTTTGTATGGTTTTTTCCTGAACCGTCCGTGTTTGCAAAAACCTCACTGAGGCAGAGGTGGAAGTTGGAGACAAAGAAAATTGAATAAGTTCTTCCAGACTGGTTAGATCAATTTGGCATTATTAAAAGTAATATTGGTGAATGCTGTTGAGACTGTAGAATTGATATCCACTAAATTTCTTTGGAAATTGGAACAACAAAAGATAAGCACATGCCATTCTGGATTATCAAGAAGAAAGCTGTGGTCATTCCCCCTGCTCGGATCCCACTGAAAGTTAAATGCAGATTGGGTCATACACTAATCTCCCCATCTCCTCCTAGGAACTTGGAAGTTGGAAGAAGTGAGTTGCTTTGATGCATGGATTTTCTTAGGGAAACAACAACTGGAAACACTGGTTCAATTTAATTATTTACATGCTAAGCATGCAAATAATGAAGCAGCATTCATAGTTGGAGGGATTGTAGCAATTCTAGTTACAGTAATGTTGGTCGTTTATTTGTCATGAAAGACATTCAGAATTAAAATATATTACGCTATCAAATTGTTCAAGTTTTTTATCTACAGTTTGTTTGAGCAGGATTACCAGTTTCAGAGATAATACCACAGCAATTGATCTGTGAGAAGAATGAACGGATATACTGGTAGGTCTTAGTAAAATTATTGTCTCCTTAGTAATTTCCTTCTCAGTTTGAAAAATCATCATTTGTGTATGTATCTATGCAGCAACAACTGTAAAACATCTATTTTTGATTTTCACCGAAGCTGCCTAAACTGCTCCTATGATCTTTGTCTCACTTGTTGTCAAGAGCTTCGGGAGGGACATCTTCAAGGGGGTGATACTGGAGTGCCCCCAGAATATTTGGGCGACAACCACACTCTAGCTTACTTGCATGGTGATTATAGCGGAGCAGATACTTTGATTAAGATTGAACCTTATGGTGGAATGGTTGAAGATATCAAAACAGATTTTGAGGAGACAAATTCTGAGTGGAGAGCTGCAGAAAGGGGTATCATTCCATGCCCGCCACAAGGGCGAGGAGGTTGTGGAAAAGGAATTCTTGAATTGAAATGCATATTTCCAAATGGTTGGGTCTCTAACTTGTTGCTGAGAGCAGAAGAATTCGGCTGGGCACAAGACATTGAGGACTTGCGAGTAAAATTTCATGAGTGCTTGTGTTCAAAATCCTTGAGTGAGAATGTGAGTGGAAGTGATACATTGCGCAAAGCAGCTTCTCGGCCAGATTCAAGTGACAATATGTTGTACTGTCCAGCAGCTAAAGATCTTCTGCAGCATGATGATTTAAAGCATTTTCAATGGCATTGGTCCAAAGGTGAACCTGTGATTGTTAGTAATGTACTTGACACTACATTTGGTTTGAGCTGGGAACCCAAGGTTATGTGGCGTGCCTTTAGACAGAAAACGGGCCAGAAACATGAAGCTGTGTTTGATGTACCTGCCCTAAATTGCTTGGATTGGTGTCAGGTCAGTTCACTTGTCCATCAGTTTATCCTTTTATACCTTCAATTTTGCTGTAGCCCTGCATACAACATGCAATAACTCAACATTTAGAACTTGATACATGTATTTCTATGTTCTTAAATATGAGAACTACGCTAAGCTATCCAAACACAATAAACTCTACAACCTTGGCATTTTTGCATTTCTCCTTATAAGCCCATATGTGGCGGAATTTTCTGGTGATTTTTGGTCTTGTGCCTGTCATGACTCTTGAGTCATTCTTCAGGACATTCTTTTACACTTAACCCTTCGAGCTTTACATTTTTGTGTACAGTAGCTAGGGATGTCAATCCAGCCCGAAACCCGTGGGCTGGCCCGATTAACCCGTCAATCTGAGAGGGTTAGGGTTGAAAATTTTCAATCCGATAAAAATTACAACCTGACTTGCCCGTAACCGAATAGCCCGAAACCCTATAGGGTCAGCCCGACTAACCCGATTGGCTAGTCTGGAAACCGAATACTTAACATAAAATATTTAGATATAAAAATTCAAAAATGATAAAATATTACGAAGTCTCATCATTTCACTTCTCTGTATTTTTAATACAATACTTAACATAAAATATTTAGATATAAAAATTAAAAAATGATACTTATTTAATATATATATAGGGTTAGTATCCTGTGAGAATTTAAGATTTAGTGACACCTAAGAACTACTATAGACCTTTGATCTTCTATAATCTAACGGCTTTGATGGGTATTTTAAGATTAGTATCTTAATTACGTGAGTAGATATATAATGAATGCAAAAACATTAAAGGACATGAATGTCATTTGAGGATTTTGGTCAACACAATTAATTCACCAAATCCCTTAATTTACTCAACCAACCATATTTCTAGCTATGTGAGTGATATTCTAGAAACAAAAAACGAAAAGAAAAAAAAAACTTTTTCATTTGAATCGATTCAAGTCATGAGAAGAAATTATTTCTTTCACCCAGATCGTGGAGATTAAATCAACAATGGAATTGTTCATACTTTCATATTTGTTGTTCATGTGAATTATATTATTATTTGATGTTTTCATATTTTAATTCATGTAATGTTGTTATATTAACAAATAACAATGTTTAATGATTACATGACATTGGATTGTATATTCAATATATATGAATAATGCTCCCAAATCTACCGAGGAAAGTACACCTAAGCAATTATGTCAGATTATTTTGCATGAATAATGAATTAATTTAAATGAATTAACGATGTTGTAGATGTTCATTTATATGAATATGTCATAAACTACATGAACAAGTAATTGTTAATGTATAATATGCATGAACAAAGTCTATGAACAAGTCACCACGTATGTCATGAACATCGAATAAGAATAAGTCATGAACATTATGCATGAACACTGTAAATGAACAAGTCGTTCATGTATACTATGCATGTGAATTATAAGCATGAATATTAACTTAAAGAAATCTACCAAATTAAATCTTCAATCATGTGTTAGTGGATGAATCAAAGATATGATTAAAATATCGAATCTCCAAACATGCAATAATGGGAAATGCATGATATGGTAAAATTCTAACCTTCCGGAATTAAGAGATATGTTTGCATGATATTAGGAAGCGCAAGGTTACAAAAAAAAAGACCAAATCTACCTTTCCAATAAAAAAATAGATTGATTACTAATCTAGATATCAACTGTTAGATTAACCACAATCAATGGCCTAAGATGGTTCTTAGGTGTCACAAAAAAATAAAGTTCTCACAATATCCTCTCCCTATATATATATATAATAGAAAAACAAAACACTCAAGGGTGAGGGGTTAGGTATACCCCCAAGTAAATAAATCAAATCAACTAGTATCTCATACATGACGTTGCCCAAAATGTTGCATGTTTATATCTTTATTATGTAAGTCGATATTAAAATTTGACTTATTTATGCGTGTTTATTTATTACAAATATAATATTGTCAAGAGAAATATATTAGTGGGCTAGCCCGAAACCCGAACATTTAGGGTTAGGGTTGAAAGTTTCTAACCCGAATTTTTTTTTTTCAACCTGATTAACCCGCACCCGAATAACCCATAACCCGATAGGGCTAGCCCGAAACCCGCCCGATTGACATCCCTAACTGTAGCCTCCAAAACTGTACTTTTGGCACTTTTTCCTTCAACACTCTGCATCCTTTTTCACCTTAAAATGGTAACATGCATGGCTTGGGATAGAAGTTACTAATGGTGTATTGATCTTGCATATGTATTGTGATCGTGCACCTCCTATCTTAGACCTGAAATTGTTTGCCTGCTTTATATTTCAGGTCAGTTCTAAGAGGAGTAGTTCGCTCTTATTTGTCATGAGAGTTTTCAGTTATTTGATGGTTTATCTACTTCTTGTAGGATCTCTTTCTTATGAAGGAGATGCTTCACTAAATTATTAAAGCAAATATAGTTTTGGTCAGATCATATACTGATCCTTCACTTTTATATGAGATCTCTTATGTGCTTCAGAACAACAGTAGATAGTATTTGTAAAAACAAGTCAATTGACATCAACTGGTCTTCTTCTCAAAAAAAAAAAAAAAAAAAAAAGACATCAACTGGTCTTGTATCTGTCCCCACTCCCACTCCAATATGTTACCTTGCCTATGCTGCACATGTGGTAATACTGGTTCAGGCCCACAAATTTTCACACTTGGGCCTTTGGTCTTCTCATGACTCATTCACCAAGGTAGATTGATTTTGGCAAGATCCGTTTTATTTAGTATAGTTATTTTGATCAGAATTTACATCTGAAATGCTTGTCTCGGCATGTATAAGCTATTGATCTAAAATTAGTAGTGAGATGTAAAATTCTGTTTCCTCTTTACTAGTATGTTGGAGGCTATTCATGTTTTTCTTATCCATGTTATCTCCAGATTTGCATTCTTTATTCAGGGCTTTTAGATGTTGGTGTTCATTTTTTAATTGACAAGCAGGTTGACATAAGCATTTACAACTTCTTCAAAGGGTATTCAGAAGGTCGTTTTGATGATTATGGTTGGCCTCAGATACTCAAGTTGAAAGACTGGCCTCCTTCTAACTTGTTTGAGGAGCGGTTGCCTCGTCATGGAGCTGAGTTTATTAGTTGCTTGCCTTTCAAAGAATATACACATCCTCGCAGTGGGTACTTAAATCTTGCTACTAAACTGCCCGAGTGGTCTCTAAAACCAGATATGGGGCCAAAAACATATATTGCTTATGGAGTGGCGCAGGAGTTGGGCCGGGGAGATTCTGTAACAAGCTTACATTGTGACATGTCTGATGCAGTATGTCCTCTTGATGCTTGCTATCCTTTAGATGTTTTCCAGGAGATGGTTGGACCATATGAATTCTCTATTTGTTATTGGCCTTGTAAATATATCAACTTTTAATTCTTTTGGTTCTGTTTTTCAGGTGAATGTGTTGACACATGCAGAAGCTGTGCCGCTTAAACATAAGCATTTTTCTACTATAAAGAAACTGCAAAAGCTGCACGCCATACAGGATGAAAAGGAAATGTTAGGCAATTCTCAGACATTAAATGGAACGGAAGGAGAGCTACTAAACAGTGATGATCAACAGAATTTGTTGGAAGCTTCTGAAGCTAGTGAAAGTGGTCGAAATGAAGAGTATGGGAAAGAGGAACATAAGAATAATTGCATGCACGGAATTGTCTCGGAAAGTTTTCAGAACCCTGAGGGTGCTGCTTTGTGGGATATTTTTAGGAGGGAAGACATTCCGAGACTGGAGGAGTACACGAGGAAGCATTTCAAGGAATTTAGGCACATGTTCGGTAGACACTTGTCTCAGGTATCATTAATATAGTAATGTTGTCGTGTTTGTCCTAGGCCTATTTGGTTTTGATTTATAAAGGTTAAAGTAATACAATAGTTTTTGAGCCTTCACAACTTTACCAGAAGCAACTTAGACATATATGCTATCACTTGTATTTCTATGTATCTGTATCAGTAACTTCTGTCCATAGTTTATTTTATGGATGAAATTGTAGGATTTACTATGTTGAGCCACTTGTTCTGGTGTTTTCTTGTTATCTACATCTGGTAATTATTTTAGAGATCTTTTGTGTTCTTGATATCATTTTACTTGTATCGTCCACTATTTTCTTGCATGCATGGCCTTATATTACATGTTCACCAACTATTCTGCTGCAGGTTGTCCATCCTATTCACGATCAAACAATTTACTTGACTATGGAACATAAAAAGAAACTTAAGGAGGAATATGGTTTGTCTTTCTCTTCATGTTGCTGATTTGCAATTGAGTGGAGAACTTATGTTTTGGGGGTTCATCTTATTTATTGTTCATCTTTGCATAGGAATTGAACCATGGACATTTGTTCAGAAAGTAGGTGATGCTGTTTTCATACCTGCTGGATGTCCCCATCAAGTTAGAAACTTAAAGGTAGATGCAGTTTGGTTAATGCTTGGATGCTGATTTCTACTTGCCATATTTTATTATATAACATAATGCTTCATTGTTCAAATTACTTAATTGCCAGTACTTGGTGATTAAATTTCATGGAGTGCTTCAAATAGATTTTATTATTTTTAACTAGGTTGAGTAATTAAATGCACCTGCGACGTGATTTTGTTTAACATGTAGGAATATTCTTAATAACCATATTCTTATTGAAAAAACAATTCATGTTTTTTCAATCAAGACATTTAACCTATCTCCTATTAAATAAGAAAATATACTAAAAAATGAGTGTTATTTCTTAACTAACAAGTAACTACTTAAGAGATAAAGATTGAACACAATTTCCTAAATGATTCTTTTTTCTTATTTTCAAGTCAAAATGTTTTGTATTTAAGCACTTGAGCAAAAAGATGGAGAAGTGAAACAATGATAAATATTTTGGTTAATTTGGTCATTCCACTTGATTTTTGGTCGGGTTTGGGTTAATTTTGGATCAACCATATAGAAGTTTTCCGTTTGATACTTTCTCGAGCCAGAAATTGTTAGCCCTAACCTTATTTTTTGGTTCTATCTATTGTTAGCCCTAACATTTCTGGTCCGCGGTCTTGCAAACATTCCTCATATGATGTGTAATTTATGTATCATCCCGTGTGCTTGTTTTCATTCTAGACGTTAAAATTAATTTGCTTCTTAAGAAAATAAGTGTTTTACCAAATTTTTATAAGTGTCAAATGTCAAATGTTTTCTTATAGAGCTATTTATGAAATTTATACTTGTTAAGAATTATTTAAATAGATGAACATAGAGAAAAGTTGGGACTTACTTATATTGCAAGAAAGATTACTCACATGAAGTGCAATGTTCTTTTGTAACACAATGTTTCCATATGGACATGTGACTAATTTGACAATATTAGCTTTCATCATTCTATTGATGATGAATTCGAAACCGTTATCTTTTGTATATACATATGTTTAAATTTAGCTTGATAATGCTTGATAGTATGCAAGAAGGCTTCATATGCATGATTAGGATGACTGCCATGATAATTTTGAATTTCATTTGCTTAGATGCATTAAATCATTTGTAGAAAACAATTATGGTAGTTTTAGTCTAATAATAAATTAATGTTTAGTATATCTATCTATTGTACACATATCCCATCTAAGTGTTGGATACATAATCACATTTATTTGGATAATGGATGGGGTCCTTGCTTTATCGTGAGCTTTGATTTTTGAATCAAACAAGATATTAGCCTAATATATGTATTTATCACACCTTTATCATGTGCAGTGAACAAGCTTTAAGAGTATTAGGTTAGTTTTGAACATTAGACAATTAAATTCCAATGTGTTAATTATATTTGAATCAATGAATATTTGATGATTTATGCTTCAAATTAGTTTAAGTATATACTTGTGTGGAAGTCAATCTAATTAATTGTTATGACTTACATTTATATGTGGTGATTACGAGCTTGTTGAGCCCTTTGACCTATGATATAGGGTGCATTATGAAGATTACTCATTTTTGAAATCATATATTGTTTATATGAAATAGCAACTAGTTCTCATCAACTATACCACTTAGCTCCTACATAGCCTGGCAATCCTATTTTCCATGGTGTGGTGAGATTAATTTGTGTTTACGTGAACGCAGAAGTAGGAAAAGAGCTGCTTCTTTTCCGTGCCATTACATATTGCACAGATGATCTGTCCATGCCTCGTTTCAACAACGAGCTTGATTTGTCCTCAGACCACACTCCCAGATTGACTGCTATTCCCCACATACCAAGACAAGTCTTTCTAGTTGTGCCTTGTTCTTACCCACACTCTTAGGGATACTTCCTAGGGGTCACCCATCCCACTAATACCTAAGTCAAGTTGCTAGCAGCGCGCACAAGAAGCAACAGCTATACAAGGCTTGGTGAACTGCTACTGGATGGGCATGATCTGTTATTTTCAGTTAGAATAAGGCTCTTGGACGGGCCATAGTAGTGGGAGTAATTGAGTTGTCAGATTACAGTTTCTTACCTTTGGCATTTAAGAACAACTTTTGCTTTGGTTGGCAAAACCTTGGAACCTCGTTTTAAACTGTTGATTTCAATTCTAGGTAGTTTTGTTGTTTGGTTTACCTTCAATTCATCTATTAACTAGTACACCCACGTGCGATGCACGACGAACATCGAAATTAAACGACATTTTTAAATAAATAAATATAAATATTTAACAAAATTAAAATACAAACAAATGCAAATATATTCTAAAAATGAACTAAAATAATCCACATCAATTACTGAATAAAAATCCAAAATTTAAAAAGGTAAATTTTCAACTTTATATAAAGTGTAATCATAATTATAGTATATTGAGCAATTGAAAATTATTCATTAAATGTTAATTAATTCAAATATTTTGTTTCTTTATTGTATTAAAGAGTTCTAAAATGAATCAATATAATTTCCTACACCTTAGTTGAATATAAAAACAATCAAAAACTCTATTTTCATTAATTCATATATATATATATATATATTTTATTGTTATTGAGGAGATTTCTTTTATGTTCACGATATTTCCGGGTGTGAATTGATTTCTTTTCTCCATTCTCATTCTATGAATTTCAGAGAGCATGGCAAACGTTTCTCTCTTTTCTTTTTTTTCTTTTCTTTTTTCCCCCTTTTACAATGTTTTAGAAATTAACTTAGAAGAAAAAAAAAAAGCAAAAAAACAAAAAAAAAACAAATCTCATTCTTAAATGAAAAAAAAATGTTGGAAGATCTGGTGGAGGATCGTGGGCTTGTTTGTTAGCCACGGATAATAGAGAGAGAATAATAAAAATTAGGAAGTGATGCTGTGATGGAAAGAAAAGGATAAAAACTGTATTCTCCATGTGAGCGAAAAAATAGGATAATGAAGTTGAAAAAAGAAACATAAATTTTAAATAAACTGTCAAACTTCTGTTAATTATTAGAAAGACTCTGTTAGAAAAATGACAGTAAATAGGATGCCGTTAAACTGCTTCTTTATATATTATATAGATATGACCTTCATAACCTTTAGAGTTGTCGAACGGACTCCCCAAAAATGCATTTTGTTGGTATGAGTAGCATCCATCAAATCATTTAAGCTCTTCTTAACTAAAGAATCACATTCTTGCATAGCCTTTGAATCCCTGTCTAGTGTGGATAAGGTCGTTCATGTCCCTCTCGACCAAGAAGCTTACCAAGAGCCACTCTTTGTTCGTGCCATTACTTATTGCACCACCCACTTGTTTGAATTGTAGGTGACAGAACCAATCAATAAATGAGTTGAAAATAGAACACATTGTAGTTTTGAGGAATAAGATCCATTTTCTTGATAACTGCATAAAGTTGTCAAGCTGAGTTTAAATACATGCTTATTTGTAGGAAATAAAATCTCTAGAAAATAGGAAACTTCTAAAGCATATCCTACTACTTTATTGTTGTATCTACTCGCTGATTACAGAATATGTACTTCCTTTTAAAATCTAGATTGACACTCAAGTTGGGTCATATATGTATTTATACGACCCCAACTTGCAGATGATTCCATCAGCTACTTACTATGTGGTAGGCACACATGACCTGCATATTCACTCCATTTCCTAGCTTTTTTTGAAGCATTTTCCACACGATGGGATTGTTAGCAAAGCTGATGGTTGCCTTATTGTCGCAGTATAGTTTCATAGGATCATCCAGTGGTAGCTGTAGCTCGTATAGTGCTCGTGTGAGCTAAATTGCCTAACAAACTCAATTAGCCATAGCATGAAACTCCACTTTAGCATGGTACAAGGCAGTACTTTTTGCTTTTTACTCACTAATTACTAGATTTCCCATACAAATGATCAAGAATCTACTAGTAGATCATCTATCAGTAATTGGATCCGCCCAGTCTGCATTGATAAATACTTCACGAGTGTGTTGAATCTTCTTCTCAAAGAATAGTCCCCTTCGTGTTCCAAACGAGCATTCTTAGGAATGTTCTAAATAGCTCATCAAAGTGATAGAAAGCAATATCTGGCCTCACATGATTTGCATATCCCTCTATTTCCCAACCAATTTTTGATGTCTCCCAACATCAATTGGATCATCTTGAATGTCATTTTATTTTTCACTAGTATTTACAGGTGGGTCAGTTGGCTTGCACCTGTCTTACCTCAATCAGAAAGCAGATCCAGAACATAGTTTTGTTGGTTTACCAAGATGCCCCTCTTAGATCTTGCAACTTCTGTTCCCAAAATCGACAGATTGGGATCAAGAGAAACTGTTCCTGATCAGGTGGCCTCTTCTAGGTTACGCATTGGGAATGGCTGGCTAGATTGCTTTAGATAAGCGCATTTAACCAAATCTTTTGTCATATTTTGGAGTATGTTGTGTGTTATTAAGATTCCTAGTTAGTATTAATTCATTGTGTTCTTTTGATAGAGTTAAGGTAATAGGAATCAAAGAGTTACTTTATTGAATGAACGAAATCCCCACAAGAGGGTCAGGGAGTTGAAAGCTCCGCTCACACAGATATGCACTGCTACAAATTATCAGCAGAAAACCTCACCCTAGCTACGTCTCAGACGCTTATTTAATAAGCTAACTTCAAACCCTAACAAGGCCCATGCACAACATAAAGCCCATGCATGGCATAACTTAAACAAGCAATAATAATAATAATAATAATAATAATAATAATAATAATATGAAATAAAAGCTAATTGAAATAACTAATTCTTGACTGCCGTCTTTGCGCGTCTTGAGTACAAATGCAACCCTTTCGCTGCCGCTACTGTATCAATTGCCTCCTCCGCTGGAACAGCCTTGACCTCAAGGCTGAAGTCTGAAAACTGCCCGCGTATATCTGCAATGTCCACGCAAGAGCTATCTAGGACCTCCATGCTGAGCCATTTTCCGGCATCTGCTAGACCCGAACTCCATCGGAAACCAAAAACCTGTGCCAACACTGACTCAAGAAGGGAGGATCAACCTCCAACAAATCTTCGGGTAAAGTGGGAGATGCTGTAGAGGCTTCGATTGCTAGTTTGAGCAAGGACACATGAAACACAGGAATTTTTTATCCCACCGGCAAGGCCAGCCGATAAGCCGCCTTCCAACATGTCCTTCTACCACGAATGGCCCAAAGTACTTAACAAATAGGGAGCGACGATCGCCCATAGACAGCCTCAAAAGGCAATGCCCGCACTTGACTGGAATCCCGTGTTAGAAACAGTACTCGGCCCACGAAAACCACTTAGTCCAGATCTTTGGTTGCTCAGATGTGAAACAATGCAAATCAGTCTCGAGACACCTATTCATAACTTTGGTTTGCACGTCTGTCTCTGGATGATACGCCGTTGTCCCCATTACCCAACATTCTAAAAAGTTCCCACCAGAATGAGCTGAAGAAGATCGGATCCAGGTCTGAAACAATTGTGCTCGGCATACGGTGTAGCCGCACCAATTATAATTTGTTTTGTTTTATTTTTTAGTTGACAATTTGTAATCAACAATCTACATCTGATTTGCTGCCATAACGGCTAAAAGTTACTGTCTTTCTTTTATAGTCATGCATAAAGGTCGCACTTGACTTCGTCTCACCGGAAAATGTCAAAGAGTGTGTTCGGTTGACAGAGGAATTTCGTATTCTACCACAAAATCATAGGGCTAAAGAAGACAAGTTAGAGGTATGCTTTCTTATTCTTATCTTTCACTAGTTCGTGGTTTGAACCTAAGCTTTTTATGAGAATAGCATGAGAAATTAAATTGTTTTCTTGTATGTGTGTATGCATGTACACGTGGATAAGAACTTGTTTGCTTATGTAGGAGAAGCAATATTTAAGTGGAGACAGAATTTATTTGTATTCTAGTTCAATCCATATTACACTACAAGAAGAAAGGATTTTTCTTTTTTATAATGTGAAATCTCAATTTGGGCCACATGGTGATCCATCCAATTAATGTCATTAGTGATCCATCCAATTAAAAAAAATACATCTTTTCTCAAAGCCTAATGCCTAGACACCTGCAAAGAGATATTTGTAGCATCTACACCCAACTAGAATGTGCATAGTGTGCTGTTTGATTTTAATTCTATCATTAAGATTTTCGTAATCTCTTAAATGTGTGCACCGGCATAAGTTATTGTTAAGAAGATTAGAAAGAATTGGAATGCTAATCCTTGTGTACAGGTGAAGAAGATCATTCTTCATGCAGTTGGACAAGCCGTTAAGGATTTGGAGGAATTGTCAAGTCTCAACTAGAACCGGTTTGCTTTTTCACTCTATGCTTCGAATATATTTTCAATTTCATTTGGAGAAAAAAGTATTTATCTGTTCAAATATTCCCAGTGTAAGAACTAGATAGTGGAATGTGCTGCTCGTACTTCTATACAATATTTTTCTTGAAGTTGTCAGTTTAGTAATATAATAGCTAGCCATTGTGTGCGTGTGTTGGCCTAGCATTAGTGTGGTTAATGTCCAAGGTCAGGTCCTTGTTCGAGTCGACCGTGGCCGGTCTTTAATTTTCTTTATTTACTTGTTCATTTATCAAATAAAAAAAAAAAAAATAGCTAACCATTTACATGGAATTGTACATGCAATGAACATACACTGGAATCAATATATGATCTGTTTCTACTAAAATGTTTGTGTACCAAGTGGTAAAGATTTGGGTGTCTAAGGTGGGTACGAAAATAGAGTGAAGTGAGCTCTCATCACAATGACACGACCTCAACACTTGGGGAGCCCTATTGTTCGAGCAATTATGACTGAATTTTCAATTGTTATGCAAGTGTTTTGCTTCCCCAAAGATGGCAAGTGGGTTATCATGTTGCACTGCAACCTCAACTTCAAGCACCTCTGGTATTGGTTAGACCTTACTGCTACAAGACACCACCAAAGATGTGATGGAGGGTTTGGTGCAAGAAATATTGGAAATGGGAATTATTCGAGAATGGTGTTGCTGGTTAGAATGTAGGATAAGATTTGGCAGTTGTGTGGATTATTAAGCGTTCTACATGTAGACTACTGCGGATAAGTGTCTATTTCTTATTATTCAAGAGAAGTTGAATGAGTTTCATGGTGTTATTTATGGTTCAACAAGCTTAACATGCGTTCGGTCTATTAGATTTGTATTGCCCTAATCCAACACTGATGGCCATATTTGATGGTTAACAAATACGCAATTTGAAGATTATAGCTTGCGTTTTTTAATGAAGTGCTGGTTCAACAATTATGGATGGCCAAGTTGTTATGAATCACATTGAATATAAGTTGAGAACCGCTAACAAAGTGACCGGTGTCATATCATAGTTATGAGGAGGTTGACTTTTCGATAATATCCATGCCTACATTGTTGGGACGGTGAGCAGTGTGCAACAGAACTTCATCGAGATCCTAACTTTGGGCCAGGTATGACTTAGCTCGAGGTGGGAAAGACTAGCTGCAATTGATTCATGGCGTGTTGTTCTATTGGGACCAGATAACCTTCAGACTGAATTCCCCATTCTTTCCTTCATTCCTAAATGAGTTTCATGCCTCACTGGGCATGGTTTATCACATACAAGCTGTTGTAGAATATTTAGTATTTAGAATAAATATGTTTCCTCAAGTATCTTGTAATCCTAGGTTTCCCTATATATGTTGGAATCTCTTGTATTTTAGATATACAGAACATAATAAACTATTCTTCTCCTGTTCTATGTCTCCATATTTTAGCATTCTACATGATATTAGAGCGGGTATGAATTCATCAGGATTTTGTTACACTCTTCCAGGATTTAGTTACACTATGTCTCCATATTTTTGCCTAATTTTTTTTCAGGGGGCCGCTGCTTAGGGTTATATTTTCCACCTCTGCTGCTGTCTATTCTTGCTTTGCCTAGGGTTCCAATTATATGCCATAGTCTCGTGCTTTTCTGTTGTTCTTAGGATCTCACAAAAAACGAAATCATGTTTTATCTGCTGCCCTTGTTAGTCAGATCCTAAATATGAAGCATGGAGTGCTGATGAATGTTCTGTTATGACTTGGCTTCTCAATAACATAGATGAATCTGTTAGTAAAAACATCATATGTTCCTGGATACTGCCAAAGCTATGTGGGATACTTATAAAGAGCTGTATGTTAATGACAAGAATGTATCTCTGTGTTCGAGTTGTATGAGAAACACTTCTAGCGCTTGTGATCAGAGACGATTAATGAATTAAAAATTGTAGATGAATGAATACTACCTTGTTACAAGTTCATTCCCTAATTCTAGTGTCAAATAGAGCGTATGATCAGAGACAATTTTTCCCTCTACAATAGGGTTGATGGCCATTGGAGATGTCTTAGTGTGGCAGAGTTGTTCAGAGCATCCTGAATCTGATGTTCAGGCATAAGTGGTGAATCATTGTGCGGAGATGTACCTACACTGCTTTGCTTCAAAGCGGCCTCGCCAATGGAGTCAATAATTTCTGTGTATCAGCATCCGTTTAGTAGTGGGCATGACACCGTTTGAGGTTGTTTATGGAAGGTCACCAATAAAGCTTGGAAGCTTCTTATCAGGTGAAAAGTGAGTCGAGGCAATGGCTGAGGAGGTGGGAGCGTGATGAGGTGTTGCGCCATTTGAGAGAGCACATTGTTCGTGCTTAACATTCTATGGCAAAGGCTGCCAATAAGCACTATTGACATGTGCAGTTTTAAGTTGGTTAGAAGGTGTTTCTCAAGCTCCATCCTTGCTTGCTCTTGTGTAAAGTTAGCTTCCAAATTTTACAGGCGCTTTGAAGTAATTGCGTGAGTCGGGGGGTCGTTAGTGTTTGTGCCTTCCTGGGGCACTCTCGTCTTTATTTGTTTTCATGTTTTTGAGTTGAAGGTTGTGTTGGGTGATGAATTTTGCTTAATAGAATGGCTTGGTGGGGAGATGATAGGATTCAACACAAGTTGGTTGAATAAGGGGGAGAGATGAGGCTACCTGGGTTGATGAGGCCAAGTTCATGGATTGGTTTCCTGTGTTCCTCCGTAGAGGACAAGGCTGTTTGGAAGAAGGATGAAATTGTTGCTGATAAGATTTGAGCACAGAGCGAGCGTGAAGCCGCAGAAATTGGCGTGGGCTACTGCATCGTTTTTCATTTTATGTGCTTTACGAGTTAGTTATTTCCGTTATTTAACCTATTTGTATCAGGCTAGGGGCTCTCGCATGGACTGCGGTACCCTAGGAAAAAGTAAATGGCCTTTCTCCGTTCAACATCAATGGAGGATGTGTCTTGAACCTTAGAACATGCAAGTTGGTGTCTTTGAAGCTTGGAGAAGTCTTCTCCTCAGAGTTCTACTATTTGATTTCTATTTCATTTGAGTTAATTCTTTTGGTTCTAGTATTATTGCTTCTATCTCTTTATCCCTATCATGATCCAACAAGATCTTTATGCTTCAAGAAATTCAGTCTTGAAACGTAAAACTGTGAGTCAGCCTGAACCCTTTAGCTTTATTGTGCAGTCTATTTATGCTGATTGCTGGTGGTAGTTTCTAGAAGAGTGGTGACTCGATTATAGAATGGGAGCTATTTGAAGAGGTGTAAGTCCATGCTAGTGTAGTTTAGTGGAATTGAGAGAGGAATTTTAGGGTAAGGATGCTTTGTTGCTGCTGCAGTGTTTGGTGACGCTGCAGGTAGAACATATAAGTTAGGGGACGTTTGCTCAGCTTAGATAGATTAAGATACTATAAGCTAATCCGCTACATACTTTGATGTATCGAACATTGAGCTTATTTGATCTCATCTCTTTTCCTTTTTGATTACCTTCCTTGCATATGTATAAGACAGAATCCAGTGGGTTCCCTAAACCAAGCCATTGCCTATGACTCTCCGGCTCATTCTTCAACATGCACATGGTGAGAGCTGTGGCCTCTCTCACTTATGGTTTCGTGTTCTATTTCACTCCCTGATGGGGGTTCTTTTCACCCTTCCTTCACGGTACTACTGTGCTATCAAGTTGCCTAGGAGTATTTATGCATAGTAGATTTTGTTGATTCGCATGGAATTCCACATGTTCCACGCTACTCGGGTCAGAGCATAAGCTAGTGATGCTTTCGTCTATGTAACCCTTCAGATACTCAATCATATGTATTGCCAATTGAATATATCTCCCTTATAGGTTTGAATATTGAACTGTTGAAAACTGAACTGGAAAATGTTCTTCTGTGCATTATACTTTCGTCTGGCATTTGCATTTCCTTTTATGGTCGTCTTACCTGAATTTTGATTCAATTTTGTTTAGCAGGATGAAGCATTTGGTTGGCCTCAGGGAACTCACACGCATTTGGTTGTCACACGCTTTGATACTGAACAATGATGCTAATTAGTCGCCCCTTGTTGCTTCAGTAATTTAATTAGTAGTTCGAACTTGTAACTTTATACTTTCACGAGTTTAAATTTTGCTGTAACTTAAATTTTAGCAAGTGAAATATTTTCGAAGTCGATCTAGTTATATGTTATTGTTGTATCTTCTGCTTTGTGGTTCGGGCATAACTAGTTTGTCTTGAATTGATTTTAAGCTCTGAGCTGTTTGTTTTTTGAGCCAAGTAATGTGATTATTAAAAATTTACATTTTCCCTAATTAGGTTTTGAGCAAGTTATAAACTACAAATGTTTTATACAAACTACTAGTATTTGCATTCCGTGCAATGCAAGGGAAATTATTTTTAAATTTTTATATTTATATAAATTCAATTATCATACTTATGAATTTATTAAAAAAAATAAATCTAACTGAATTTTTTGAATTGAATTTTGAAAAAATAAAAAAATAAAAACATAAAAAAGAATCCATAATTATAAAATTTGATATTATAAAAAGCAAAAAAAAGTTAAAAAATACTAATAAAAAAATTAAAAATAGATTTATTCAAAAAAGGTGAGAGATGTGAGAGAAATTTATAAAATTTTAATATTTAAATAAATTTAATTTTTAAATTTTATATCGAATATTTACATAAAAGATATCAAATTAAAACTCTTATCGTGACCATTAATTTGATATGCATATTAATTATTTTATAACTAATCGAATTTCACAATTTTGAAAAGAAAGAAAACAAATAAGAAGTTAAAGAAAAGAAAAATAAAAAAGAAAAAATATAGCTTACACATAAATCTTCAATTTTATTATAACTACAACATTGTCACCCAATTTTAAAATTGATTTGAAATTGATTTCAAATTAAAAGCTACCTTTTTAATATAGCATAGATATCACAAAGTACTCTGAATTGTTTAAAATATGTGATTATTGAATCCAATGATGATGTGTCAGTTCAAAAACAACCGTACAACCAACACAAACACACAAAAGTAATGTGGGATTGTTCAAACCATTAACGTTGTGTCATATTTCTAGAAGCATATAGTTTTGAGGTACTACTATAACGGGGCTTTTAAAATTAGGGGTAACAATTAAAAGAGGTGGTAATATTGCTACGTGTTATTTGGACAAGCGGTGGGTCCGACAGTGGAGTAGAGGTAGCAAAAAAAAATCTGAATCGGGAACCGAACCGTGAAACTGGACCGTCCGGGACGGTTTCGGAACCGGAACCGTGTTAGACGGTTCCTAACCAGAATCGAAACCGTGTTCGGCTGTTCGATTACGGTTCCAAGTTTACAAAATCGACGATTCCCGGTTCGGAATTGGAACCGAACCGTGGAACCGCCAAACCGCCCCTAGAACCGGCGGTTCCCGGTTTGAACCGTCATTTTTTTTTTTAATTTTTACTATATTTCGCACAAGTTTGCTTTATGGAATTCTTTCATCAAGGGAGAAGCTTTCATTTGCAATACCAAAAGTAGCTTGGGTACTCAGTGATGCTTTCATTCTCTTGCATTTTGAGCATCTCGAATTGAGTAGTGAGTTGTTGAATGCGCAAGTTCTTGACACAAGTTTTTCCTTCGTACATGTTTTGAAGAACATCTAAAGCCTCAGCACTTTTACACATCGAGATCAGAGTGAAAACCTCCATCTAATCGTCGTTCGAATGGAATTGAAAGATTTATTATTAGCTCCTAATGCATAGAGTCCATTTACCTCTTAGTTTGATATTGTCCTCAGTATCTTTAAGAAAACTTCAGCCAGGGTGATTGAGATCCACGCATTCTCGTCCTGAGACTTGATGAATCACATGATGCGCATCTTCCAATATGCGTAGTTGTTTCTAATTAGAAGTGGAGGAACAATAAATCCTCCTTCATTTTGAGAAGCCATATGAACAAATTCCGATCTTTCAAAAACCTGATATATATATTAGGTAACCTGCTTTATTATTAATTGAAAAAGATAAGTGCAAAATTTATACATAAAAATAGATTCCAAGTGAGTAAGTATTCGTGTTGGCACACGAGAGAGAATAATCAATACGCAACAAACACACATTACAAAGGACTTATACAAGAATCGACTCTTAAACCTAAGCAACTTCCCAAAACTCCACTAACAGTAAAAGCTAGCAATGCATGCACCACACACTTTCTTGGACGTGAGTACCCCCACTCACTACCTAATCCTAATAAAGAAACATAAATAAACTCTAAGCCGATTCCAGTAATAAATACATATTACAACTCAACTATTGTAAACAGAAGAAAGAACCTATCTTCCACTAGAACAAAGAATGCAAGTGAGATAACAATGAAAATAAGACTTAGAAACCGCAACCAAAACGTGAGTCTTCAATAACATATATATTGGGGCACCGAAGGAACCTTAGATATATTACCATGCAGCGCAGGGTGAATATATCTTTGTGGAAAATATTCCAAACGAACATGTACCGAAAGAAGACAACAAGATCTTGCTAAGCTGCTCCACACGCCAAATAATGCATGGGGATCTTCACCATACATCCTTACCAAAAACATCCGCTTCACATAAGGAAAGTTTTTAAATGCTGCAATAGGAAATTACGAAGCACTCGCACTGTCACTCGGGATAAAAGTTTTCAAGCACTGTAAAAGGAAACTACAAAGCATTTTGAGTATCACTTGGAGTAAAAAGAGGTCTTCCCAAGGTGCATCTACATAATGGAAAACTATGTGAAAAGCACATGCATTTACATTGTTGAAACATAAAAATTGTACTCCCTCAATCCACCAAGAGTGCAACACAATTACCCGATTATGCGTCCACAAGGAGTGTACCACTTTCCCTTTTAGGACATAACCCCATTTTCTCTTTTTAATTACAACCGCTCATTTTTTATGGTCCCACACTCAATTCAACCACAACCACGCATTTTTACTTTATACACATCTACCAACTATATTCTTAAAACCCGTGTCCACCAAAAGAGTTACACTCTTGGTGGACGAAGAGAGTAATATATGTTTAACGAAAACTATAATGTTAGACCATGTATTATTTAAATAGTTATCTTTATTTTTCTTTCACCAAGTCCTAAAATTACTTAAATCAAATAAATTACATGTATATAATATTTTTAAATACAATAAAAACTATACAGTGTAAAATAACAGAGATGAGAGAAAAATATTTTATTTAGAAACTTCTAACTTGTATAACTTTCTTATTTTAAATCTATTATTTACATATTAGATATCAAATTAAAGATCTTGTCACGATCTTTAATTTGATATATATAAGAATATTTTATCATTAAATAAAAATCATACTCCCTCCATCCATCAAAAATTTGCAAGAATTTTCTTTTTGGTCTGTCCACAAAAAATTTTCCACTTCCATTTATAATAGTAGGATCCACACATCTTCGCTCATATTTAAAGTGGGACCCTTAGTCCACTAATAAATTTCTTCACATTTTATTAAAACTCGTGTCATACAGAATGTTAAAGTTTTTCAGTTTTTAAGTGTGTTAGTTGGTATGTTACCAACAAATGTTGTTTTCTGTTAGTTGATGTCATGACACACATACAGAATGTTGGTTTGGAGCCGGGATTGTTTGGGGACGATGGTTCGGCCGAAGTTCTGGAAACTTTCCCTTCCGCTCTTTCCTTCTTTCTTTTTGTCTTTTAGACGGGTACTCGTTTTCCTTTTTACGGTTTTTCCCTCTGGATTTTCCGTAAGAAGGTTTTAATGAGGCTCGACCCTTAGTCTGCTTTTCTTGTGCTTTCAAGGGTTTCTTTAGATTTTTTTCATTTTTTCTTTTATATATAATCGCAGTTTAATAATGACACACATATTAATTAACAAACATGAAATCGTTACTTGCTTTATCCATGTAGATTACTTACTTTTTTAATGAGTTTTATCTTCCTTTATATTGTGTACATTAAACATCGCCAACCGGAACCGAACCGTCGGTTCCATGATTTCGGAATTTGAAATCGGAACCGAACCGTGAAAGCTCCCTCACGGTTCCAGTTCAAACCGCGAACGGCCAGTTCTGATTCCAGTTCCGAACCGACAGTTCACGGTTCGAACTGTTTGACCCTTTTAAAAAAATATATATTTATGTTGTTTGTATTGTTTTTTCGTATTATCTTCTAAAATAAAAGATACAATGGGTTATATTAGATTGATTTTGTTTCAAATTTATAGCATAATATACATAGTAAATTTTATAATAACGTGATATTTATATTGCAAGATCTACATATTTCAATAACAATAATAATAATAATAATCAATGATAGTATTTTCGCTTTAGTGATAATAATTAATTAATACGTACAATAATCAAGGAAAACTTTTTCTTGGTATCTTGCATATGAGTGGGCATATCTTGTAGTAAAAAGGAATCACACCAATCAAGATTCCACTAATTTCTATATAATTACACGTTACACTATATATACTATACATAAATTCTGCAAACCTTAGTTAACACCTATAAATACGTAAGTCTTCTACCACAAACAAACACACATTGTTCCACGGATCCCAGTTCTGATGCGGTTCACGGTTCAACTGTTTCGGTTCTGGTTCCGATTCAGAACTGTGAACTGTCGGTTCTCAAAATTGGAATCGGAACCGAATCGTGGAACACCGATTACGGTTCTGGTTCCGAAACCATTGACCACGATTTGGCTTTTCGGTTTGGTTTACGGTTTTGATTCATGTGGCCATCTCTAGTGTATCGTTTCTATAGGTTATACAATAAAGGGAAGGAGCAGTTTTCAAAAGAGTGAGCAACGGTCATGAAGATCATGGGTGATAACTACTAAAGGAAGTTATCTCTACATGTGCAACTAAAGTTCCATGAAAACCATGACCAGTGGGATGCTTATAAATACCAGAGAAGACCTCATTTACAAGGTTATGCATTTGAAGATTAAAAAACTTGCTGCAACTAGAGAGCTTCTCCAAATACATTTGCGTCTTCTGACAGAGGTGTTGTGAGTCTTAAATAGATTATGGAATATGTGAAGCTTCAAGTCTAGTTCTTGCAACATTTCAAAAGAGCAACACAAGTGTAGATGGTCTTAACTTGATTAGTCAAAGACTAATCATGTTTAGATAAAGAATTTCTTAGGCAGATTTTTAAGTTGCAAAGAAGTTCTTATTGTTTTATACTTGATTATTCAAAGAATGATCAGGTTGAGATAGATAATTTATTAGACAGATTTATTGGATGTAAATAGGTTATCTTATTTGATTATTCTTAGAATAATCATCTTAGAATAATCATATTTTTTATTGATTAGTCTAGACTCTGTCTAATTATAAATATGTATTCAACTTAGGATAGATTTGAGGATCTATAAGGTTATAATATAGGAGCAGTAGTCTATATTGTAAAATGTAATGTTTTTCATCATAGCGATTTACTGTTATTAAGACAACCACATATTTATTATGTTGGATAAATCTGCACAAACTATTTTCTGGTGTCATTTTAATATTCCGTTGTTTGTTAGTTACAATGTTAGTAACATTCTTATCAACACATGAAAATTTAACTTATGTAATATATATATATATATATATATATATATATATATATATATATAGGGTGTGGTTCTAGAGAGAACTACATTATTTGTGAGAACGGGAGAACCATCAAATCTAATGCATCCACTGTAAAAATTAATGCATTCGTTGTTAAAATTAATGCACTAAAAAAATAAAAAAAATGCTCCCTTCAGGATTCGAACCCAGGATCTGCATTCATCCAACAAGATGATGCATCCACCGTAGATCTTGATGATCGAATGGCTGAAAATGGTTCTCCGGTCTTTTTTTATTTATGGTTCTTTCTTGAACCTCTCCCTATATATATATATATATATATATATATATATATATATATATATATATATATAGGGGAAGGCTAAAATAAGAACGCTTCTTAAAATATAAATTAGGAACTATTTTCAGCCCTTAAATTATCAAGATCTACGGCTGATTCATCACCTTGTTGGAATCCCAAAGGTAGCAAAAAATTATTTTTCGCAATTTATGCATTTATACAGTTTATTCATGCGTGTCATACATAAAATTCATGCATTTTTGCTGGTTCGTAATTATTAAAATAAGGGTGGTTTATTGAATAACTGCCCCCTATATATATATATATAGGGTTAAGTTCTAGTGAAATTGTAATTTTTCATTAGATGTGAGGCTAATGAATAAGTCAGTATATAGTGATGAATAAGGCATATATAGTGATGAATAACGATATTCCAAAAATTAGTAAACTTTTTTGTTTCATAAAAACCCGTGCCACTCCCTGCTAGGAAGTTCTTTCATGGACGGAGGGAGTATAAGATAGATAAAAATATATATAAATATTAATAATACAATACTAATATGGCACCATTATCAAGTAGCACCAAAGTCAATGTGCTTATAATGTGCTTATATGAATATCTACCTGATGTTGAATATTTACTTGAATGATAATGTTAAATACTCCATCTGTCCACGAAATAAACTCCTATTTGCCCTTAAATATTTGTTCATGAAATAAACTCCTATTCTGCTTTTTGGATAATTATACGCTCCCTTGTTTTTAAAATTACTACACTTTTACCTATTGGGCCCACTTTATTCCACCATTACTTATGTAATTAGTCTCCCCTAAACTAATTATTATTATTATTATTATTATTATTATTGTTGTTGTTGTTGTTGTTGTTGTTGTTGTTATTGTGGTTATTGTGGTTATTATTATTATTATTATTATTATTATTATTATTATGTTATTGTTATTGTTATTGTTATTGTTATTGTTATTGTTATTGTTATTATTATTATTATTATTATTATCATCATCATTATTATTGTTATTGTTATTGTTTTCGAAGGCACTCTGGTGGGATCTTCACGGACAGAAAAAGATTGCAGTCCGTTTTATAATAATAATAATAATAATAATAATAATAATAATAATAATAATAATAATAATAACAAAAATAACAATAATAATAATAATGATGATGATGATGATAATAATAATAATAATAATAATAATAATAATAATAATAATAATAATAATAATAATAATAATAATAATAATAATAATAATAATAAGGGATTATAGCAAAAAAATACACGAACTTTGATAAAAGTTGCAATTTTCACCTGAACTTTCAAATTGGCCAAAATATACCTGAACTTATATTTTTTGTTGTAAATTTCACCTCGACGGAGTTCAATCATTGCAAGTTCAGGTGAAATTTACAACAAAAAATATAAGTTCAGGTATATTTTGGCTAATTTGAAAGTTCAGGTGAAAATTGCAATTTTTATCAAAGTTCGTGTATTTTTTGGCTATAATCCCTAATAAGATAATAAATTGTTATTATTATTGTTATTGTTGTTATTATTCTTATTGTTATTATTATTATTATTATTGTTCTTATTATTATTATTGTTATTGTTGTTATTGTTATTGTTGTTATTGTTATTATTATTATTGTTGTTGTTGTTGTTGTTGTTGTTGTTGTTGTTGTTGTTATTTATTATTGTTTTGGTTATTATTATTATCCTTATTATTATTATTATCCTTGTTATTGTTATTATTATTATTATTATTATTATTATTATTATTATTATTATTATTATTATTATTATCCTTATTATTATCCTTATTATTTATTATTATTATTATTATTATTATTATTATTATTATTATTATTATTATTATTATTATTATTATTATTATTATTATTATTATTATTAGAGTAAATATATAGATATGACCACTTTCATATAGTAAAATTAAAATTTGGCCTATGAAATAAAAACTTAAAAAGCTGGCCAGTTTTTATGTAAAAGTACAAAATTGCCCCTTACTTTAAAATTTTAAAAAAAATGGCCGGTCTCCACTCTTTCTTTTTCGTCCTCCACGCTCAGTTTCAACATAGAAGTGACGATGCACCATGGTAATGGCTGTGAAACTATCGCTGCTAGATTACATGAGCACTCAACTTGCTATACCACTTGAAGATCCACTTAGTTGAAGCAATTAATGGATAAAAGACTACAATTACAACGTCAGTGAGGCATCTAAAAGGATTGCCAAGTTTTGTCAACAAGAGGAACGAGCTAGCGCCGATTCTCTAATAGAACATTCTTCGATTTCGAACAATTAATTGAATTTCTTTGAATCGGTGAAGAAACTTTGTGTGATTTGATTATATGCGTACGATTGATCTGATTGTATGAAATTAGAGAGGTAAATAATCTCTTTCTGTTTTGGTTTTTTATAAGAAACAATAGGGCCAAATGGCCCTATTCAACATACAATATCAAATTTTGTCCACCATTTAAAAAGACATAAATTTTGGCTAATTTTTATATGTCATGACTATTCTACCCTTCTCTATCTCTCCTCTCTCTTTCTCATCTCCCTCTCTCTCTCCAGCGGCGCCGAGCTTGGAGAATTCGTCGGAGCTCTCGCGGCTTGGGCAGACTTCGTCGGAGTAGAGGATGAAGCGGCGGCGGTGGAGGAGATCTGATCTGATGAGGATGAGGCGGAGGATGAGGCAGCGGCGGCGGCAGATCTGATCTGATGAGGCGGCGATGGATCTGATCTCATGAGGCGGCGGCGGTGGATCTGATCTGATCGTTGCGCCGCCTCCTCCATCGGCAGATCTGATCTCCGCCTCCTTTGATTTCAACCATCGACAGATCATGATCTGATCTGATCTGATCTGTGCTGCACGTATGGCACTTATGGCACTTATAGTGCCATAAGTGCCATACGTGCACACTTCCCCCTAGGGTTTAGATATTCCATTTAGGGTTTAGATTATCCATTTAAGGTTTAAATGATGTTGTTGTTTCTGTATTTGTGCTGCACGTATGGCACTTATAACACTATTAGTGCCATAAGTGCCCAAATGACCATTTTACTTAGTTTTATTTTGAATTTTCGTTGGCACTTATGGCACTATTAGTGTCATAAGTGCCAAAATGACTATTTTACTTGGTTTTATTTTGGATTTCCGTTGGCACTTTTGGCACTATTAGTGCCATCGGAAATCCAAAATAAAACCAAAGTAAAATCTTGGCACTTATGACACTAATAGTGCCATAAGTGTCTAATCCGACCCGGCACGCGACCCGCGTGCCTGATCCTACCCGGTCCGCCTCATTAAGAGTAAAAACATCAAAATCAATAAAAATGGCCAAAATTTGTGTTTTTTCAATGTGTGGTCATAAATTGTGTTTTATGCTTCATTTTGGCTACTTCAAAATTTTACACTTTTTATAAAATAAATTGTTTATTCTTTTTATTTGAATTTAGATCTGTGAATTCACAAGTTAATATTTTTAAATTCACAACTAGATTTATGAATTCACAACTTAATGTTCTTAAATTCCCATCCAGATCTATGAATTCACAACTTAATATTCTTGAATCACAACCAGATCTATGAATTCACAACTTAATGTTCTTGAATTCACGACCTGATATATGAATTCACAACCAAAATAAATTCTAGCTTTAATTGTGAATTCAAACTTTAAAATTTCAAATTCGCAACTACTTGAATTCACAATTAAAATCAATTCTGGTTGTGAATTAAATTCAGGTTGTGAATTCGACTGGTTGTGAATTCACAATCAAATAATTCTGCTTGTGAATTAAATTTTGGTTGTGAATTCACAACCAAAAAATTCTGGTTGTGAATTTGACTGGTTGTGAAATGCGCGAATTTTTAAATGGGTGATGTTTAAAGGGTAAAATGGTAACAGTGGCCATTTTTAAAGTTTTTTTTTTATCTTAGTAGACAATTTTTAATTTTACTAAAACAAATAGGCCATTTTCAAAATCCACTCATATTATTATCCTTATTGTTGGTATTGTTATTATTATTAGGGTTAATAGCCAGAAAATACACGAACTTTCATCGGAATTGCATATTGCACACGACCTTCGAAAATAGCCAGAAAATACACCACCTTTTATTTTAGTCGCAAATTGCATCACGATTGGGTACTTCAAAGGTGCAATTTGCGACTAAAATAAAAGGTGGTGTATTTTCTGGCTATTTTTGAAGGTCGTGTGCAATATGCAATTCCGATGAAAGTTCGTGTATTTTCTGGCTATTAACCCTTATTATTATTATTATTATTATTATTATTATTATTATTATTATTATTATTATTATTATTATTATTATTATTATTATTATTATTATTATTATTATTATTATTGTTGTTGTTGTTGTTGTTGTTACTATTAGTATTATTATTATTATTATTATTATTATTATTATTATTATTATTGTTGTTGTTGTTGTTGTTGTTGTTGTTGTTGTTGTTGTTGTTGTTGTTGTTATTATTATTATTATTATTATTATTATTATTATTATTATTATTATTGTTATTATTATTATCAAATAGCTAGTGAAAGATTAGTAAAAGTAATCACAATACATAAACACTACCATTTTAATCTTTTACACCACCTTTTTCAGTTTTATTAGTCTCCGTGCCGAACCCCAACTGATAATTTATTTCATGGACGGAGGGAGTATGAGATGTAATACTTTGTGAAACAACATAATGTTGCATTCGTATAAAGGGGAAAAACTAGAAAATGATACGGTCGTTTTAGTTGCCGACGATGAAAGACATTCATTCATCATTAATAATTCAAAAATGCTGGTTTCAAAAAAAAAAAAAAAAAAATCAAAAATGTTGAAAGGTCGTTTAATTGTTATTAAACTTATTATCGAAGAATAACCTATTGTTATGGACTCTCTCTTTCTAAAATATTTCCCTTTATTTTTTTTGTCTGTCCTTAAAATATTTTAAAATTTTATTTTTGGAAATAATTTCACTGTGTATTACCCTTTTAATTTTCACATATTTATACACATTATCACTAATTGATCCATTTATATCTTTTTATTTTAATTGATCAATTAGCCACTATCATTACTTTTTCTATCATCACACTTTCTATTATTACTTTTTGAGACTCTATTTCACTCATCAAATACACACCAAGTTTTTATTAAAACTTGTGCCGACTCTCCTTAGGAAGATGTCTCAGGTAGGGCTGGGAATTTCGGGATCGGGTATCGGGTACCCGATTACCCGACCTGAAAAAATCGGGTATCGGGTACCCAATACCCGAAAAAATCAGGTTCGGGTTCGGGATCGGGTATTTAGGGTGTTAGAAAATCGGGTATCGGGTATACCCGATCGGGTATCGGGTATACCCGAAATACCCGAATTAATTAATTTAATATATTTTGAATTATTTTAAATTATTTAATATATTGGCACAGCTGTAATCCAATCCCAGCTATTTCCCTTGAATCCCTTCGGCCCTTCCAATTTCGCAAATCCCAAATCCCAAATTCCCAATCCCAGCTCGCCCGGCCGCCCCCACTCCAGAATCGTTTCCGTTTCCGGTGACCCAGCGGCGCCCCTCGCCCGCCCGCAGTCGCCGTTCTCCTCGGCCGTCGCCGTCGTTCACAGACCGCCAGTCCCACCGCGACCCTCGCACAGTCGCGCCGCCGTGCCGCCAGTGGAGCCCCGCAGCAGCACGCAACAGCTTGCTGCCCCCGCCAGCCGCGACCTCGCCCAGCCCCCCCAGCCGCTTGTTCCGCCTTTTCTTCTTCTTCTTCTTCTTTTTTTTTCTTTCTTTTTTTAAATACAGATTTTCTATGTTAATGTTGAATTTACTGCTTTGAATTTGGTCATTGTCTCATTGAATTGGAATTGATTTGTATGATTTTCTTGATCTGTATGAATTTGGTCATCATCTTCGCCGAAGGTGCCCTGCTGCTGCTTTGAATTGGCTCGGTTTAAGGAAATGGCGTAAAAACTATCGGGTATTAGGGTACCCGATTTCGTTTTCGGGGGGTCGGGGTCGGGTATAGGGTTTAGGGGATTTTCGGGTTCGGGTACCCGAACCCGACCCGATTCCCAGCCCTAGTCTCAGGGACCTTAGAAAAATATTTCAGGGATGGAAGATGTATTGTTTTGTACATGAATTAAAAGTTCTCATTTTTTTTAATTACACAAAAAAATTAAAAATTTAAGACCGCACGACGTTGGACTCAAACCCGGGTCCCAAGCCTTGAGCATTAATGATGAGGAGTAAGATCCTCATCAGCGCAGCACTTCATCGCCAACAATTATTTATACAAAATATTTATTATTTTATATGCAGAAAGAAACTAACCAGCGCAGGTGTAACTGAAGACTTGAGATAATGAAATGAATTCGAAGAACCCGGGCAGACAAGAAAGCATGGGAATCCTGCGCAGATCCATGGAATTCTACTTTGCAAAGCCATAACAGCGCAACTCATGGAGTCCTATCAGAGCAGCTATGTTAAACTACAACCATGCAAGATTACGAAGGGAAGCATACCTTGACCAGGCGTCTATCACGAAAGTACCTGTGATGTTCATCACCAAAGTACCTGCGCAGTCTATTTAACCACCTTCTGATAAAGACGAAAAGCTGCAACGACGTTAGAAAAGGACAATCAATAGAGACAATGACATCGGAGAGTGCTCCGTGCATGAAGAGTGCGTGTGAAGGAATAAAAAGACTATTTTGCCCTTTCTTTGTATTACCTATAAATATATCGTCTGTTATTGTAACGAGGACTCTCTCTTTCTTTTATAAATAATACATTTTTCTCTTATCACCTAAAGAAGGATTGTGCTCCAAGAAATTTAGTAATCCGCGTAATTCACACTTCAGGTCCACTTTCTTCTCATTTTATCATTGTGATTTTAGTGTTGATGAAAGTAGTCTTTATCAATTAACCACCTACTGCTAGGCCAACAGACGCCTTCAAAGTTCTTGTTTTTTACATGATTACCAATTGCACATAAATTAATGTTGAGATTGACGTTTGAATATCTACATGGCATAAATAGTTGAATTACTAAATGATGTAGTTGGATGTCTATGTCAATTTCTATTAATCACGATGACTTTAATTTGCCATTTCAATTAATCACAATAAGGTTATAACGATAACATTAATTAATTCATGGAATATTGATAATGGTGTAAATTAAAAATAAAGAAAAATTGAAAGTTCTGTATTTTGAAAACATAATTTTTAGCTTATATATAAAACTAGAATTGATCATTACTTAAATGAAAGTTCGTATATATTTGGACACAATTAACTCTATTATCAATTACGAATAGTAGACGCCTCCTATAGAAAAAAAGAACGCAACACCGAAACATGTCGATATATCAAAGAGCAAACAACAAGAACATATAAAGAATAAACATCAAAATGTGATAATTATTTATTGAAGTAAATATTCACCTTTGAAACATTTGAAAACATATCAAAAAAAGAGAAAAAGAAACCAAGAGAAAGAGAGAGATCGAGATCCCTGTGAATTAATTCATTCATTATATAATATGCATGTTTGGATCGGATATATATATTTATATATAAATCATGAATCGGCATGACTGAGGCTGGAGCAGCAGAGCCACCTCTTGCCAGATGAAGGCTTCGCCAAAGCCCCATCCTTGCTAGAGAAGGACGCCTTATCGGTGCTGAGGCGGGGCGAGATGTCGCGCCGCTCCTGCCCGGCCCGTTTCTCATTCCGGGCCCGATCGAAGATCATCGAGTACTGCCCTGCGGCCGCCGGATTATTCACATCCCACGATCCGAATTTAGGCAATGCCTTCTTGTCTTTATCTGTCATGTTCGATAGGGATATATATATCGACGAGGAAAAAACGATCGATGATCGAAGGCGAAAACGACCCAAGAGTGTTTGTCTTTTTTCTTTTTAATTTTCTGGGATGAAATTTATGGAAGCCATGAAAAAAGTCTCTGTGTGTGTCTCGCCCTCTTTAATTTGTTCTTTCCGGGTGATCTGAGTGGGAGGGCCCTTCCTTTTGTCGTTGAATATGCGTGCATGCATAGTCTAAATATAGTGGCGATTAGTCCGTGTTTAACTGCAACACGATTTTAGGACATATTGACCCCCACAAAAACACATATCATTAATACTGCATGCATGCCTGTCAATATTTCGAGATTATGAAAATTTATATTTTCGTCTCTTTTAGTTTCATTCTTTTCATATATTCTATAAAATGGATAATTTTTTTGGAACAATTCATTTTTTTCCACTCGGATTCATGGTAATTAATACTCTCATTGAAATTGATGTGATAATATATTCTTATATATGTTTTATTATTTTTTTTTTTCATTTTAGAGAGCGTTTATTTTGCATCATTCATAAGATATATTATCGAGTATTTTTATCCTCAAGCTTACCCTTTTAATGAAATATGAATCAAACTAAATTATAGCTTAAATGAGAGAATAATCAAGGACTTTGGGATATAAGTTTCAATTCATCTAAGTAAATAACGGATTAACCTTACTATTTTCATCTATATCAATGCTATTTTCGCTATTACAAAATCCGCCAATATTAAAAAAAAATATCAACCTGCAACAATCATTCGGAACCCATCAAAGCAAGCAATTAAAGCAAAGTGCCAAAAAACGAACCACCTTACTACACATTGCTCTAGCCAATCATACTCCCACACGGTCAGCACAAGAACCAAGCTAACCCAAACATAACATAGCATGGCAGTAAACTCATGGTTAATCCGAAAAGATGAGCATCAACAGCTTTGGTGTAAATTCCACCAGCCATTGAAGAACCACCAAATCCATAACCAGTTATAGCCTCAAATAGGCCTTCCTAGTAATCACCAAAGTACAACTTGAAGAGGTTAATTGCAATAAACGAATCCAGCTAACCAAGGCTACTCCAAAAGTCATCAACACTGTAGAGATTATAAGTTGTTTTTTCAGTGCTGGCTCAATTTATTTGACAGCATTAGAGCAGCAGAACACTCACCTCATTGAAGGTGTGAGGCATCTGATGCGTCTTCGACTTTTGGGCCATTTGACTCTATTTTTCTCTTCTTTTTGTTTTCTATGAGTCGTCTAGGGGAGAAAACAGGTATTCAGAAGGAGGAAGCTCGGAAAAGGGCATATGCACGAAAGATGATCAGAATGGGCATTACCGAAGACAAATCAGCCCGGCTGCGTAATAACAAATTCACCAGGAAGAGAGTTCGGCGATGTACCACTTAGAACACCTCTGAGCAGCAATGATCCCCGAAGTGTACCACCTAGTGTGAGGCTTATCGAAGGAAGTAGCTAGTAAGCCCATGATAGCTAGTCGCGGTCAGAACAAATGGGCTATATATGGAAAGACGCGTGGAGAAGATTATCTAGAAGATTCTGACAAATTATAGTAAGGGAATGATCTGGAAGAAGGTAGAATCAACCCAAAATCAGATGGAGATCCATTATCAATCAGATCAATAAAAGATCAAGTTAAATATAGAAAGAAATCATATGTCATATTTGGTCTGCCTGCTAGGGTTTGACTGCTACCGAACTGCTATTTAAAGTCCAGCATGTGTGGCTGCCAAAAGAGAGGACCTACACAGTTTTTACACTTACACATCAGTTTTTAGTGCTCTTCTAGACTTAGACTTTTGCTGGTTCCATCAGGAAAATAATTTACTTTCAATTCTTTTACATTTTTCGCACCAAGCAATTTGCTTGCTTTTCGTATTTCAATTCCGTTGTAACGAACAAAGCCAATGAGGTTGTCTTAGGTATTTTTATATTAAGTATTTCATATTTCGTTTCATTCATGTGTTCATTATATTTCACAATTATGTTTTCCATTATGTGTGAGTAATCCCCTTGGTGAGATTTGAGGGGGATAAATGATTAATTGTTGATATGTAAGACATTCGAGAGGCTATTATGCATTCGGTTGAGTCCAGTGGTTTCGAAAGGATTTAAGCCGATATCGTGAGTAGTAGGGGCCAAGCGGGTGATCTCCGCTCGGTAAAAGGTTGTCCACGTCAAGCAAAGGTCAAGGCATACCAGGGCAGTAAAGTCCAGTATACCTATGACCGATTAGCTAAGCAGCATCAACAAAATGGTGTTGTAGATCCGAAAGCCAAGGAAAGGGCTTTGGGATACAACGTCCCTCTTCAGTCTTGGGCTTCTCTAGCAACTGCCCATCAACTGTGACGATGCATAAAGTTATTGTTATTAAACAAGGAAGTGCCTCATGTATCGTAGACATATCAATGACCGGTTGGTTGTTGCACCCGAAATGAATAGCCCGGGAGGTATGTTTGTTGACTAGATGCGGAGTTGGGGACCTTGGGAGAGAATATTGGTGAGGGGCATACTTGAAGAGATCGAGTATGTCTACCATCTAAGGAGGAGTTAAGCACGGCCTTGTGACTGGGGTAACTCGTGACCTTCAGACCAAGTGACTACAAGGGATTCAATCATCCCAAGTGTGGAATATGAACTCTTGAAATGCCCCATTGTCTTTGGGCCACGCCTTGAGTTTATATGAAGCATGGACGGATCTTTAATATGCCCATGACCGAATACAAATATCAACAATGATCATAACCTAACTCAAATCTTACCCCCCCCCTTTATATTTGATCACCGTTTAACTTTACTTGTGCAGATGAATAGGTTGAGACTATGACAACTCAATTTGTGCACCAGAAGCATAAAGTAGTTCCTCACTCTCCGTGGGATCGACCCTAGCTTACCGCTAAGACTAACCACTCCAGTTGTGGGCATAGGAGCATATACTGTCCGTCTGGGACATACACAAGTATTTTGCGCTCACCACACGACGGGTGCATTGTCAGCGTCCGACGAGGTGGTGGCTTCCTCGTCTATTTCATCTGCCCATCTCCTCTTTGTAATATTCAACATGGTTCTCATGCTTGGTCGATCATCATAATCTATAACAAAAGCCTGCGGTTGCTTCCATGTTGAATAAGCTGAGGCTAGCTTTTCCTTTACCAACTCAATTCGAGGTTGTTAGGTCCAGAGGGTCTCGAATAGGTGTATGGGGAGGGGGGGAATACACCTATGGGCTATTTTTCAAATCCTCAATCAGAGGGATCTCAGTTAGAGATCAAAACGAAACTTTGCATGCAAACGCAGACTCTTGTTTTACTGAAAACAGCTTTGACCAAACAGGATTGACGACTGATACTGAAAGCTCTTCAGTAAAGAGTTATCAGTTAAGTTGTTGGAACTTAACTGATGCACGTAAGGGCTTCAGTCGGGTTTGCTAAGACAGAGATGATAACACTCTTCCTGACTATCAAAAGATAGATCAGTCAGACTGATATCTTACGCAGCGGAAATTAAACTTAGTTTCGCAATAGCCTTGGTGGAGCACGTTGTTGGTTGTTAGGTTACTCTTTGCAGTAAATCAGTGTTCAGTTTATCAATTGAAATAACACAAGTAAGAATGTAAAACTGAAAGCTGTAAACAACACAAAGACTTTTACGTGGTTTGAAAAAACCCTTTCCTACATCCACGATTGGTTGATCAGACCAACAATCCACTCCGCAAGTGCTTAACAGGTGCACTGCAAACCAAACCGTTTGCTTGCCGGGTGCACACAACCGTACTACTGAAGAAAACCCTTCTTCAGGACCCACGCTTCACTCGCGTCAGATTTCTCTGCTCAGCACAACCCGTGCTAAGACTTCTCACTCAGAGTCAGAGTACTTTCCTGAACTCCGAATCACTCAAACACTCTTTTGGGGGAGATGTTTGAACGAGTGCCAACTTCACTTCAAAGAACAAGTTCTTTGAAGCAAGTTTGACCTTTGGCTTCTGGGTAAACAGAGATTTGCCTAAGGTCTAAGAGAATATGTGTAATCAGCAGTGACTGATTTTGGCATTGGAATTCTCTTCTTCGATTCAAGCTTTGGGGAGATTAAGCTTTAGGCTGAGTAGCAATTTCGGCAGGCTTCAGCTTATGTCGTTGAATCGGTGAAGGTTGAAGTGATCCTCGAACGCTATTTGTAGGAGAACTCTTGAATAGATTCGTTGGCGTAGAACGTCATCAAGATTTCTTCCGTTGGAGAGCAATTCGAATTTGGGCTGAGGCTTCAATCTTCGAGGTTCCTTGTCTGGGTGGAAACGGCTCTCTTGATGGACAAGAGATGTGACGTCTCTGAAAAGTAACCACCAGATAGGAATGACCTCTGCAGAGATAAGGATATCCTGAGATCTCTGCATTTAATGCGGCTGTACTTTGTGAGTACATGGCTTCCTCTGAACGTTGGAAGATCAGTCCTAGGAGGAATGTTCAACTGATACTTGACTTTAGTATCAGTCCATTGCGCGCATTAAGTAATCAGTCTTCAACTGATTCTTCAACTAATACTTCAGTTGGTATCTGCAGTCTTCAGTCTTCAGTCCTTCGTTCTTCAGTCTTCAGTCTTCAGTCTTCGACACCGCAAGCTAAACTAGAACCGAACTCTAACACTTGAGTTCAAAGCAATTCTAGTCTATTACAATTAAGTCATATGAATTTTGGTATCATCAAAACAAGGGTTAGGATATTCCACAAGGTTCCCAACAATTTTCCCCTTTTTGATGATGCCAAAACCACACAGCAGTTCTAGACAACAAAAAGACTGAACTCACAGTTAAGAACCTAAAAACTTGTACTTAGAGTTAAGAACGAAACAGTTCTAAACAGTTCCCCCTTAACAATAGAACCTAAAAACTTGTACTTAGAGTTAAGAACGAAACAGTTCTAAAAACAGAACAAGGAGAAGACATAAAAAAAATCAGAGCCTGGACAAAGAGTCATTGTCTTCAGGTTGAGATAAAAAAGAAGTTATTTTCATTAATAAAAGACTGATAAGCCATTAGTCGAGGTACAGAGCAAGACTTACATTGGAGTAAAAAAAACAAAAACAACATGGGAAACCCATGGACTCCAGTAGTCTGCTTGGCTGCGCCTTGAACTTCTTGATCTTCATCTTCTGTCTTCGTGTCTTCATGTTCCTAAGCTTGTTCCACTCTCACTTGTTTTCCGTTGATTTGAGGTCTTTACTGGAACGTCATCCTTACAACTTCTGGTGATCCTTTGCTGTCCCATCTACAGTCAAGAGTTAGAGGACAGGAGCAACCTTAAGAAAGGTTTCTCTCTGACTTCTGACCTTCACCCTTTTTGGCAACATCAAAAAGAGAGCTGATGATGGAAGCTATGATCGGATGGGACTTCAACTCCGATTCTCAAGCATTCGTGGGAGAGCTTGAAAATGGAGAAGTGATCCCGAGATGCAGAAGGAAGAGGACGCCAGTGGAGAGGTGGAGAGATGAGAAGAGAGACGGAGAAGTGATGGAGGCAGAGAGATGGAGAAGAGCAGGGTGAAGGAAAGGAAAGTATGCATAGCATGTTAGAGATAAACATGAGATGCAGCTATGCATACAATCCGGAGGGCGAATAGACAGACGGGAAGAGAAGAATTAGAGGAGTGCGAGAAGTGGGGAGAAGAAGTGAAGAAAATGCATGGCGAGGCTTTGATGAAAGAAGTATATCAAAACGCGCCTCGTCATACATGGAGAAAAGAGAATGTGAGGATGAAAAATCGAATCAGTGGTAGTCGTGAGGACTAGCACTGTCGATATTGCACCGGATGGCAGTGAGCTTCTGCTCATTGTTGTTGCACCACATCGAAGCTTCACCAAAAGACGAGAGGCTTTCCTGAGAACCAGGTGAAGTCTGTCTTCTTCAGACAGGTACTTCAAGCCGATGTGCCGGGCATGAGGATGGAAGACACTCGCTTCGCTGGATACAAGTGAGGGTAGAGCAAACTTTGACGTCGGAGAGACGTTGAGATCCAGTGGAAGGGTCCGGTGAAGACCAGGTATGTGAGCGTCATTCTTCCACTCCATGACTTTGCAGTCATAGATTTCTCCTTTAGTCGGAACAATTTTTCTCTGCAACTTTTGGAAAGATTGAAAGTTTTTCTCACAGTGAAGGCTGTGGAGAGTTGTTAGTTGATGCAGAAAAAATAGTGAAGACAACATGGTATAAATAGACAAGATGTGTACCACGTAAGAAAATGAAAAGTTTTCCGAAAACTGTGCCTAAAATGTATTTGAAGAAAAAATTCAGGTCCGACGTCACTGCAGGGGATTGAGACTTCAAAAAGTTGAGAGTTATCATTGCATTCTGTCATGTCAATGAGCTTCTCAAGAAATTTTATCACAGAGGCAAAGGGTTGGAAAGATTTTTGGCAAAAGATCAGGACAAGTTCAATCAAAACAGATTTTCCCTTTTAAAATTCTTGTCCTTCTCGGATATTCCATTTTCCAACAATGAGTTAAAGTTTTTGAAAGAAACTGATCAGTTAGAGAAAGATTTTGAACTGAAACTCAAAACTCTGAACTGAAATAACTGATTTTAAAAGTAAGCTTTTTAAATACTTACTGATTGACTGAACATTGTAGTCAGTCGATACCACTTGATCCTGGTTGAATCATCAGGATAGCTTCTTCTTCAGATGAGCGTTCTGACTTCATTGCTTTCTTTATCGGCGATCGTAGAATCAGCAGTTGGTTGACCACCAGTCAGCATGACTGTTTGAGAAAGTCTTCAAACACAGCATCACTCTTCAGGATTGATGAGACCGATCTTTCCACACAGATCGTTGAACCTCTCTTCTGGAAGAGCTTTGGTCAGCAGATCCGCTCTCTGAACAGCAGTGGGAATCCATTCCACATAGATATTCTTCTTTTCGACATGATCACGGATGAAGTGATGTCGAATAGCAATATGCTTAACTCTGGTGTGATGAACTGGATTATGGGAGATTGCAATAGCATTGGAGCTGTCGCAATAGATTGGGACTTTCTTTTCGTCGATCCCATAGTCCTTCAACTATGGACTAACCACAGGATTTGTGAGCAGCAGCTTCCGGCAGCAACATATTCAGCTTCAGTTGTGGAGGTGGCGACTGAAGTCTGCTTCTTTGAAAACCATGAGATGAGCTTGTTGCCTAGGAATTGACATGTTCCGGAGGTTGATTTGCGATCAAACTTGCATCCACCGAAGTCTGAGTCTGAATATCCGGTGAGCTTGATATCGTCGTCTGCTGGATACCACAATCCTAAATTGGGAGTGCCTTTGAGATATCTTAGAATACGCTTTGCTGCATCCAAATGAGCTTCCTTTGGATCTGATTGATATCTTGCACATACCCCGACTGCGAATGCGATGTCTGGTCTGCTCGCAGTCAAATACAGCAAGGATCCAATGATTTCTCTGTACTTCGTCGAAGAAACAGATTTTCCTTCTGAACCTGGATCAACTTTCCAGTTTGTGTTCATTGGGATCTTGACTGATTTCATGTGCGGAATACCGAACTTGGCTATTAGTTCCTTGGCATACTTGGACTGACTGATCAGTATTCCTTCGTCAGTCTGCTTGACTTGCAATCCGAGAAAGAAATTCATTTCTCCCATCATGGACATTTGGAACTTGTTGGTCATGATGTCAGCAAACTTCTTGCACATGCGTTCGGATTTGGATCTGAAAATTATGTCATCGACATAAATCTGAACAAGCAAGAGATCTTCTCCTTCTTTGAGAGTGAACAGAGTTCTGTCCACAGATCCTTTCTTGAAACCTTGTTCAACAAGATACTCCGAGAGAGTATCATACCACGCTCTTGGTGCTTGCTTCAATCCATAGAGCGCTTTCTTCAGCTTGTACAACTTTTTTTGGTCCAGCAACCTGAGGTTGTTCCACATAGACTTCATCTGTGAGCACTCCATTAAGAAATGCACACTTGACAACCATTTGGTGTACCTTGAAACCTTTGTGAGTTGCGAAGGCTAAGAAGAGTCTGACTGCTTCCAATCTGGCAACTGGAGCGAACGTCTCGTCGTAGTCGATTCCTTCTTCTTGACTGTATCCTTTTGCTACAAGCCTTGCTTTGTTTCTCACAACGTTTCCTTCTTCGTCTTTCTTGTTCTTGAAAATCCATTTCAAGCCAATCACTTTTGCATCGTCTGGTCAATCCACAAGCTCCCAAACTGAATTCCGGTTGAATTCATTGAGTTCTTCTAGCATTGCGATGACCCAATGAGTAGACTTCAGAGCTTCTTCAACGTCCTTGGGCTCTGTAGATGATAAGAAACAACTGAAAATCTTATCTTCATTGATGCAGTTCTGATTGATGTCGAAGGCGAGGTTGCACATTGATCTCTGAGTCTTGACATCATCTGATGGTTCTCCGATGATGTTCTTCTTTGAGTGGAGTTCAAACCATCTTCGATACTTCTTGATCTCTTCTGGAGATGGTGGGGCTTCTTCGGTTAGAATGGTTCTGAAGTGTTGAGCACTTTCTGGAGCAGGGGAGAGTTGAGCTGGAGCTGCTTCTGCACGTTCAACTCGATCTTCAGTAACTGGAGTTCCCCCTTGACTGATGCCATCTGCATTGGCTTCAGTCTGAACTTCAGACCTTTGACTGATCTTTTGATACTGAAGCATCTCAGTATTTTCATCTTTGCCTGGTCCCCACACCAAGACAGTAGAGGGCTCGGTGTTGTGGATTTCAGCTTTGGAACCTTCAGTGTTCTGGTCACACTTTTCAGCTTCTTGTTTCCTGAAATCATCTGTAGACTCATCAAAGATCACATGAGGTGTTTCTTCAACACAAAGAGTTTGAGAATTAAACACTCGATAGGCTTTGCTTGAACGTTCTGTTCCAGAGTATCCAAGGAAGACACCTGGATCAGCCTTGCTATCGAAAGTGCTTAACCTCTTCTTTTCATTGTTGTGGATGAAACACTTAGAACCGAAAGCATGAAAGTAGGCAATCGAAGGCTTTCTGTTCTTCCATAGCTCGTATGGAGTTTTTCCATGTCTCTGAGTGAGGAAGGAGCGATTCTGCGTGTAGCATGCGTTGTTGACTGCTTCGGTCCAAAACTTCAAGGGGAGTTTTGATTCGGCTAGCATCGTCCTTGCTGCTTCCTTCAAAGACTGGTTTCTTCTTTCTGCAACTCCATTATGCTGTGGAGTTCTTGCTGCAGAAGTTTGATGACTGATTCCTTGTTCATCACAATACTCACGAATGACAGTATTGAGGAACTCAGTCCCATGATCTGATCTGATGCTGATGATGTTGACTTCCTTTTCAACGCTCAGTCTTCTCAGCAGCTTTGGCAGTTCCTCCAGCGTCTCTTTCTTCTTGAAGAGAAAGATGACCCAAGTATATCGTGAATAGTCATCCACAACTACTAAGGTGTACTTCCTACCGTTGTAGCTTCTTGGAGTGATAGGGCCAAACAGATCCATGTGAAGTAGATGCAGAATTCTTTTAGAGGAGTGTCCTGACTTTGACTTGAATGACATTCGCGTCTGCTTTCCTCTTTGGCATGCTTCACATTCTTGCTTCTTCTGGAACACAATAGAAGGCAGACCTTCTACCAGTTGATGTTTAGCAAGCTTGTTGATCGTCTTGAAGTTGAGATGGTTGAGTCTCTTGTGCCACAGCCAGTTGAGCTGCGAGCTGCTTTTGCTGATGAGGCATGTTTCTGGTGGGCTGTCTTCCCATGAAACGACGTAGAGACTCCTTTTTCTGAATCCTTTCAGAACCACCTTTTTCTGATTGTTTCTAACAGTGAATTCATCCTTCTTGATCTTCACTGTGAAACCGCTGTCACAAAATTGACTCACAGACAACAGATTATGTTTAAGACCAGAAACAAAGCTAACATTACTGATACTGGCGTTACCCATGTTGAGCACACCGTAGCCTTTTGTTTCTCCGATTGAGTTGTCTCCGAATGCAACTTTGGATCCAGCTTTCTCAACATACTGAGATAGATATTCTTTGTAGCCTGTCATGTGCTTCGAGCAGCCACTATCCAGATACCATGTTCTGATTGAAGCTTTATCCTCTTCCTTCCTTTTGTGTTTCCTGACATTGACCTGCAAGGAAGAGTTGCTTCAGGCACCCAATCAAGATTTGGGTCCTTCGATGTTAGCTCGAGTTCCCTTTGGAACCCATATCTACTTCAGAATTGGTCTGGCTGATCTCTTGCGCTTTGTTGATCGTCTGACTGACGTTGTTGGCGCTTCAGTTGGCACACGAGCATTCTTCTGTTGAGAATTTCCTTTGAAGGCCTCACTCTTGTAGGAGTTCTGTCTGATGAGTGGTTGAGGTCTTCTTTGCTCGGCAAAGTATCTTTCTTGAGATACTCGAGTCTTTGCAGACTTATGGAGACTTGACTGATGTCGTGTGACATGATTCATTTGATGTCCAGTTGCTTGTTGTCGTGGATGTCGCTTAGCTCGACTGGGCTCAACATTGTTCGGTCTCCATGGATGTTGTTCCTTCTGAAACTGAACTGATGTCAGTCTCTGACTAATGTGGCCTTTCTTCCCCCTGGACTGGTGAGGAAGATTCTTCTTGATTCTTGATGTTCCTTCCCCGATCTTTGACTGAAATCTGCTTTCCAGTCTTCTCAGTAAGATGATCTGGTTGGGGGCCTCCTTTGCTCGTCTGTAGCTCCGTGGAGGTGGAACATTTGATTTTGCCATCAGTTTTCGTTTGCGAACTTCATCCATATCATGATCTCTTGATTCTTCTGATGTTGTGATTTCAGAAGTATCGTCCGTTGAAATGATCAAGATATTCTTTCCTTTGTCAGCTGCAACTTTTCCTCCAATGCTTTCAACAAGGCCTTTTGATGGAAAGTTGCTCATCATGGGTGACTTCATCATGCAGTCCTTGACTGTTTCTTCCAGCTTGTGATTGAGCCTCTTGATCTCATGAGATGCTCTATCACATTCCGAGTTGGAGATTCTTAGCTTTTCTTCCAGTCGACTGTTCTCCATGATTAGCTGATCAAGACAAGTTTCATTCGGAAAGTAGATGATTGTCTGATTCCTAGCTCGTTCATCATTGATCTCCTTTTCAATTTTTTGATTCTGCTTGAGGAGATCTTCGAACATTTTCCTCAACTGACAGTGATCAGTCATGAGCTGATTAAACTGGTCAGTTTCATCGGATGAGCTTTCTCCTGATTCTGAGTGGTCTCCTGAAAGCATGAGGAAGTTATCAGTATAAGGAGTTTTAGAATGAGAGATTACCTCTGAGCCATTCATTCCATTGTCGTAGCTGTTGTCAGCCACGCTTTCTAATTCATTGGCCATCAGGGCTCGGCTCTCATCGTCTGAGATGGAACTGTCGAAGTCGGATGATTCTGATGTGTCTTTGGAAGAATCAGCATCGTCAGCAGCCATCGCTTTCTTCTTCGAAAAGCTGCGATCTTTCTTAGCTTTCAGCTCTCTGCGCTCAGCTTGAGTCAGATCAGGGCATTCATTTCGAAAGTGCCATTTCTTTCTACATCCAAAGCATTCCATATCTTTGATGTCGTAAGCGGCTGACTTCCTTTCTCCGCTTCGATCTGTGGAATGTCTGGAGTTGCTTTCCCTTTCCTTTCCTTTGTAGTGCTGCTTGTGGAACCTTCTGTACTTTCGGAACTTGGACTCTATCTTGTTGAATCTTTCAGTCAACAAAGCATATTGACTGAAGAAGTCCTCAGGGTTGAGTTTCGTTGGTTCCTTGATCTGCTTCTTGCCTTCTCTTGTTGAGGCTTTCAGTGCTACTCCTCTTGAGGTTGATGGACCATCTTCGTCTGATCCTCCAGCCTTCTTGTTTCCAAGATTTCTCAGAAGGTCGAACTCATTTGCCATGAGATCAGAGAAAAGCTTGTTTGTCGGGAGGTGACTGAATCCGGGCTTATGCTGATGAGCGACTAAGTAGATCTGCCATTCTCCTCGTGGCAGTGCTCGAAGAATATTCAGGTTGATTTCTCGTTGAGTGTATTTGTCTTTGGAAATGGATTGAACTTCATTCAAGATCTGGTTGAATCTAAGTTCCATTTCCTCGACAGATTCATTCTTGAGCATGAGGAAGGAGTCGAACTTCTGGCACGCTATGGATAGCTTATTCTCCTTGATTTCCTCGGAACCTACGCACATTCTTTCCAGAATGTCCCACATCTCCTTTGCAGTTCCGCACTTGATGATCTTCATGACATGCTTGTCGGGAACGGTGCCGGAGATGATGCTTTTGGCGAGGTTGTCTAGCTCATCTTGCTTCCTTTCTTCTATGGTGAAGTCTGTCTTTTACTTGGGCTGGACCTCATCATAAGGATCTTGTTATGGATCAACAGGAACCTTCTTGACAGTTTCGGTGATGGTGATTGGTCCGCTGGTGATGACTTCCCACATTCGGCAATGTTGGGCGGTGAGGAAGCTTTCAAGCCGAAACTTCCATATGTCGTATTTTTTAATACTAAACATAGGTAGAGAAGATAATCTGTTGTGGTTAGTCTCCATCAAAAAAGAGAGAACAGATAACAGCAGATAGAACAGACAGCAGATGGAATTATGTTGTTGTCGATCGAAAGAGGGGGATGGTTGGCGTTGCGAAGGGAGAAGGGTGGCGTGGGAGGGGGACCGAACTTGCTGCTGTCGCCGGAAGGGGGGATCGGGGATGGGTTGACCTTACTGTTGTAGTCGCGCGACTCGCGCCGGAAGGGAGACGGACCTGGGCTGTCACGGATGATGGGCGGACACCGGAAGGTGATGAACGGAGATGCAGGAATTGGAAGAAGAGAAGAGATGCAGTTGAATTATGTGTTATTAAGCCTTGTTTAAAATGACTTGAATTAGTTTATTCAACTGCGATTGATCTCATACAATTGCGAATCAATTTAAAAGTATTTTAAGTTGAAAGAATAGAGAAGTCCCTCGTGCATACACTGGTATAGATAGGTGAGAGAAAGATGCGGTTCTCCGTCCAAGTAGTATACATTTAGTAGCTAGCTAAACACATGAACCAATCAATCTTTACATTTTTGTTCCTTGGCTTGGCTTGGCTCGGCTCCCCAAGAGATGAAAAAATCCAAGAAAAGATGTCACTTTTGCCAATAGAACCCTTAATTCATGTGGTGGCGCGTGACGGACACAGGGAGGCCTTTGGGAAAATCCACAAAGGGGAAGGCCAGGGCCTGATCCGAATCGGCTAAGGTGAAGCGGAAATTCAGAACCAAATGGTGGATAAATATTGCCATTTCCAGCTTTGCCAGCTCCGATCCCGCGCACAGCCGTGGTCCGCCGCCAAATGCCATCAAATTGTTGGTTTCATTCGAAACTCGCCCACCCCTACTCTGCAACGCCAATTATTTAACAAATATTATATATAATAGAGTGAAGTAATGAAATATTATTTGGCTATTTTAAAGATAAAAAAGAGTAGCTATTAAGATAAATAAAAATAAATAAATAAATTGTCATTCTTATAACTTTACTCTTATTATTATGATGAATCACAATTATGAAGCTTCTTAGTCGTGAATTGACCATATTTTGCATATAATTTCACAACCACAAATTCTTTTAGTTGTTTGTGAATTGATCTTATTCTACATAAATTTACCACCATGTATCTTCTTATTCGTGAATTGATCATATTTTGCTCATAATTAGTTCAGAACTACGACACAGCTTTTTAATTGTGAGCTAATTAACCTGAAATAAGAATAAATTAATAATTTAAATAGAAAAATGCTATTGTTTTAATTTGTATAGCTATTTTGATCGTTACAATATCACATGGATATCTTGATATATAAATTTTATAGTATTAAGTCAGAGATAATACAATTATTAAATAACGATTTTCTGTGTGAACTTACAAACTCTAGCTTTTCTGAAGGAAGTAACTATTAAATGGAGTCCCGAAACACTTAGCATAAACTCTTTCATCGTTATTAAGTGTTTTTTAAGTTGTTTTTTTAAGCCGTTTAAATCTTAGTACATTATTTTCCCTCTTACTAAAGTAAACTATAGATGTATCTCTACAAAATGTGAAACAAAATTACGATCGGGGCTTTTCTGAGTTGAAATTATAATATGCAAGGTTCATTGATTTATTTTTATAGAGAGGAAACAAAAAGCAATACAGTTCCTGCAAAACAAACAAGAGAACTTTGATTCATGAAGATATGTTCGGTATGATAAATGAAAATGGAGTCGGTCTCCTGTGAGACGCGCTATATTTACAACCCACTCGCGCTAGCCTGGTGATAATCTCCTTCAATTATTATTCGTAGCGCTCGAGTTCAATATCTAGGTGTAGTGCTTTTTCATTTGATTTTTGAAATATTATTTTTCATATCAATGGTTATTTTTTTTTACCACAATAATTACTTGATCAAATAAACGAAGAGTACAAGTTCATGTGAGTAAAATAATAATTTTCGTGAAGTAACGTTTGACAAACATTACTTTTCTTCATATTGATCATTACTTTTCATCACGACAATAATTGCTTTGAAACTGTGACCCGTGCCCAGTCTTACCCGACCCATGCTCTGCCTCGCCCCTACCCGCACCCAGACCCATTTAGACCCGCGCCCTACCTTCGATCCAACCCCGTCTCATGTATACATTTGGTCTCACAGAAGAATTTGCCATGAAAATGGAGGTATAAATGGAACGAAAGGGAAAAATGATTGACAAATCTTAAAAGTTGAATGACTAATATCATGGTAGGTGGGACGAACAACTATTCGCATATAGGTAGGAATGATGATTTCAAATAAAATAGTGATTCCTAAGACAAAACTTACTAAACAAATGATAGAATAGAATAAAAGTAGAAATCACGATTACATTCTCTCCTTCATTTCATTGTACCTCCAATCTATTCATTTGTTGGTATAATATTTCTTTTTAAAATAGTTATTTCCATTAGATTAGGTATAGTTATTCATTCCTCAGCCAATGAGAATAGTCATTATATTCCTTCCACCATTCCATTTTCTCATTATTTCATTTTATCGTACCTAACATATCTTAAATGTTTAGCCATTTTAACTTGCTACTTTGTAAAATGACCTCATAAATTGCTTATTACTCCCTCCGTCCCACGAATCTTGAGTCACTTTTCTTTTTCGGTCGTCCCACGAATCTTGAGTCATTTCTTTATATGGCAAAAAAAAATTCCCTTTATTTACATTTTCACTTTTTCACTTACTACACTTAACACACTAAATACTATTTTTTTAATTATCGTGCCAAAAAGAATTACCTCAAGATTCGTTGGACGGATGGAGTATAGTAATTTATAGCATTGAAAAGAAAATGGGTAATTATGTCTATATATTCAATTTTTCACTCAATTTTGGTTTTCTATGTGAACTAAAAAGTATGCTTCTAAATACATCAATTATTAATTATTTTAGTTTTTCACATAATTATCAATTTTCAACAAATTAATATCATTGTGGCTAGTTTGATAATATACTTATTCAATTAGGTCGTTTAATATATAAGTTGTTTAAGCCAAGTTATATTCATGTGTCCACTTCGGCATTAATTTGGCAAACTAATAATCTTATGAAAAAACTGAAAAATTAAAGTTTGTGCATTTAGAAATAGTTACTAGAGTAAATACCAGCTTTTCAGTAGAAGGAACATTTTATTTTCTGAAAGCAATGCCATTCTAGTAAAACAAAAGGAAATGAAAAAGAGTGTGTGTTGATTTATCAGTAGAATGATTAAGGTTTAAGGCCACAAATGTTGAATTTGAATTTACCACAATACAGTTTTTAAATTTACTTATTTAATTAGTATTATTTTATCAAAAGAAAATATGAAAAAGAAAAAGGAAAAAAAAAAGAGAAACTTTAAAGGAAATGGGAAGGGTTGGACCAGCAAAGGATATTGAAAGGGAAAGCAGTGGCGCACGTGCACGTGCAACCCCACAATCCACATGGGGACTTTAATCAACCCGCGCACGCACGGGCAATTATTGATAGTGGCAAATCAAACCCCTCCCATCCCATCATAATAAATGAGTGTCGTCCAATTTATTACTCCCCTCCGTCACAATAAAAGTGGCCACTTTATTTTGGACACGGAGATTAAGAAGATGATTGTTATGTTTTAATTGAGTGTGACCCACCAAAATTAGTGAGTAATTTTTTGAAAGTGGCCTACAATTGTTGACCAAATTAGTGAGTAATTTTGGCATTTGTAGAAAGTGGCCTATAATTGTTGAACAAATTAGTGAATAATTGTTGACTTAATTAAAGTAATCTTTTGCCATTTTTAGAAAGTAGCCACTTTTAATGGGACACTCAAAAAAGAAATGTGGCCACTTTTATTGGGACGGAGGGAGTAAAAACTTTTAAGTCGATTTTTTTTTGCTTATCGATATCTTAAATGTCAAACTCTCATAAGTTGCATGTGAAAAACATCCATTTTTATATAAATATATTGAAACTATTGAATTTAAGATTAAAAAAAGTTTTTGGACTTGCCACTAATCATTTAGCCAATTAGTCTCTTCACTTAAAATTAGATAATTTTAACATATTTTTGTCCCTTAACACATAATATTGAATACAACATGCTATAAGAACATTTGTCCTTTGAGATAAAACCTATTCCCTCCGTCAGCGTGTGTTGGCCAAGCGGTACTGAGTTAATGTCTAAGATCATAAGTTTTGGGTTTGAATTTTTTATAATGCGGCATTTAAATTTCTTTATTTAACATTGTTAATTTATATAAAAAAAAATCTATTCCCTCTGTCCCATTATAACTTCCCATTATAACTGAGACTTTTTCTATTTTGGGTGTCCCATCATAAGTGAGACTCTTTTCTTTTTGAATAAAAATTTTATACTTTAAATGTCTTTTCACTTTTTCACTTACGCACAAAATACACCTTTCTTAATTTATGTGTTCCAAAAAAGTCTCACTTATAATGGGACGAAGGGAGTAATAATCCACATAATTATTGGAGAGATCAATAAAATATTAATAAATGTATGTGAGCTTGAGTAAAATAGTAAGTCAATTCTAAAATGAACAGAATTATACGTTCAAATAGGTCAACAACTAAATACTGATTATTAATAATACTTTTTCCGTTCACGAAATGTTGTCATAAAGAAAGGAGGCACGGATTTTAAGAAAATTTATGTTATTTATTTAATTTGTACGCTCGCACGCATTGGGCTCGAGCCCAATTCCGAGCCTCCCATAGTGGATGCTCGAGATGATAAAACAAGCATTACCGTGTATATGAAGAAATATTATTACAAAAAGTATGATTATATATATATATATATATATATATATATATATATATATATATATATAGGGGAGGGCTATAATAAAAACACTCTTAAGTTTATAAAATATAAATGATTTTCAGCTCTTAGATCATCAAGATCTACAGTTGATTCGTAACCTTGTTGGATGAATTCGTGGTCCTGAGTTCGAATCCCAAATGTAACAAAAAATTATTTTTCACAATTCGTAACCATGTTGGATGAATTCGTAACTCTGTTGGATAAAATTCGTACATTAAAAAATGTTTATATTTATTTTTTAAGACGTGTTTTCACTGTAGCCCTCCCCTATATATAAATCTTATTGTATGCATTAAAAAATAGGATTCATCTTCCCTCATAAAAAAAGGGATTCATATGATGAAACAATGTAGTCAAATGGCCATAATGAAGATTGAAAATCAATTTTTGGCCCCTAATCTTAAAACATCAAAATATGACCATTAATTAGGTGGTATGCCTAATTTGCCATTTTTACTCGGCCACTGGGGTGATTGCGCGACCGCTGGATGATTACGCGGCCGCTGGAAGTTTATGGGCGCGCTGGCAGGGAAAAGCTAGCGCCCGCTGCGCGTATGGCACTTATGGCACTAATAGTGCCATAAGTGCCATACGCATCATTTTATTACTTGGTTTTATTTTGGATTTCCGTTGGCACTTACGGCACTATTAGTGCCACAAATGCCAAAATAACCATTTTAAACACTTCCCCGTAGGGTTTCGATGTTTCATTTAGGGTTTAGATGTTCCATTTAGGGTTTAGATTATCCATTTAGGGTTTAGATGTTCGATTTAGGGTTTAGATTATCCATTTAGGGTTTAGATGATCCGTTTATGATTTCTTGATTCTATTGTTGTTGTTTCCGTATTTGTGTTGCACGTATGACACTTATGGCACTATTAGTGCCATAAGTGCCGAAATGACCATTTTACTTGATTTTATTTTGGATTTCCGTTGGCATTATTAGTGCCAAAAGTGTCAACGGAAATCCAAAATAAAACCAAAGTAAAATCTTGGCACTTATGACACTATTAGTGCCATAAGTGTCTAACCCGACCCGGCACGCGACCCGCGTGCCTGATCCTATCCGATCCGCCTCATTAAGGGTAAAAACGTCCAAATCAATAAAAATGGCCAAATTTTATGTTTTTCAATGTGTAACCATAAATTATGTTTTTGCTTCATTTTGGCTACTTCAAAATTTTACTCTTCATATGATTGTATATATAAAAGACATTTACAAAAGAAACTAATTGTATATCTAAAAATAAGCATTATTATTCTATATATATTACAAAACACGATTGATAGATTAACTCGATATATATACACAAGAGACTTTTCCTCTATCTTATACTTCAAAATGCTTAGAGAAAATTTTGTCTACTATCCTATACATTTAAATCTATAATAAATGATACTCTCTTCGTTCATAATAAAGAGTCTCATATCATGTTGAACACGGATTTTAATAAAATTATTAAAATTATTATAACTAAAATAAAAATATAATTTATAGGGATAGTATTAATACAAAAAAAAAAGAATAAATATACATTATTAAATAAAAACTGGAATAAAAGTACAACTTATAGTTAAATATAGGAGAAAATGTGAGATGTGATAATTTATAAAGTGAAATAAGACTATTTTTTGTGGACAAAAAAAAGGGATAAGTGAAACTCTTTTTCGTGGACGGAGAGAGTAATATATATTTATTATTCTGCTAGTGAAATATATATATATATATATATATATAAATATATATATATATAGGGTTGCATTCTACAGAAGCAGAAATGTTGAACACAAAATAGAAACATTGAACATGATAGTTAAAGCTGTTGAACGTACAAAATGATTTGTTGAACTTTTGGGGGTTGGAGGATTCAATGGTTGTTCATGTTCAACACAAATCCGCGTTGAACGTTAAACGAACATACGCTGACCGTTAGATTAGATAAGATCAACAGCTGAGATTTCGTCTCCTTTCTCTATCTATATTTTCGTTTTCTATAGAACTTTGTCTTATATATATATATATATATATATATATATATATATATATAGGGGGCGGTTATTCAATAAACCACCCTTATTTTAAGAATTACGAACCAGCAAAAATGCATGAATTTTATGTATAACACGCATGAATAAACTGTATAAAGGTATGAATATCGAAAAAATAATTTTTTGCTACCTTTGGGATTCGAACTCGTGACCATGAATATATCCAACAAGGTGATGAATCAACCGTAGATCTTGATAATCTAAGGGCTGAAAATGGTTCTTAATTTATATTTTAATAAGCGTTCTTATTTTAGCCTTCTCCTATATATATATATATATATATGGTGTGGTTCTAGAGAGAACTACATTATTTGTGAGAACGTGAGAACCATCAAATCTAATGCATCCACTATAAAAATTAATGCATTCGCTGTTAAAATTAATGCACTCAAAAAAATAAAAAAAATTGCTCCATTTAGGATTCGAACCCAGGATCTGCATTCATCCAACAAGATGATACATCCACCGTAGATCTTGATAATCGAATGACTGAAAATGGTTCTCCGTTCTTTTTTATTTATGGTTCTTTCTTGAACCTCTCCCTATATATATATATATATATATATATATATATATATATATATATAGGGGGCGGTTATTCAATAAACCACCCTTATTTTAAGAATTACGAACCAGTAAAAATGCATGAATTATATGTATAACACGCATGAATAAACTGTATAAAGGCATGAATTGCGAAAAATAATTTTTTGCTACCTTTAGGATTCGAACTCAGGACCATGAATTTATCCAACAAGGTGATGAATCAACCGTAGATCTTGATGATCTAAGGGCTGAAAATGGTTCATAATTTATATTTTAAGAAGCGTTCTTATTTTAGCATTCCCCTATATATATATATATATATATATAAAGTTGTGTTATAGTGAAAATTAGATAATGATAATAATGAAAAAGCTAATATAAATCTAGGAATAAGCTGCTTGTAATGCACGAATAGTCGTATCCAGTTAATGTTGTGAAATTTTCGCTCCCTCTAGACGTCAAACTCGGATTTGTATGTCTATTCATGCATTACATGCAATTTATTTGTAGATTTATATTGGTTTGTTCGTTATTCTCATTTCACACAATTAATTCGATAAATATCAACCATATGATTTGAATATCTCACTTTTCAGATCCATTCTCATTTATCACCACATTTCTAACTGGATCCTCTATCTCTCTCTTTCTTTATATATATATATATATATATATATATATATATATATATATATATAGGGTAGGGTTAATATAAAAACCCCTCTTAAGATGAAAACTAGGAACCAATTTAAAACCATTGATTTAAATAAAATAGAGGGCTGAGATTAAACTACATATGCACAATTTCGATTGCATAGATGCACAGTTTCAATTGCATAGATGCACAATTTCGATTTGCTTGAGTATTTTGCATTGTTGGTTTTAATTGCATAAATTGCATATTTTTTAATTGCACAGTAAAATATAATAGATGCACAGTTTCTTTTGTTGACTAAATACTAACCACTAGATCTAATATTTAAAAGGTCAAGATTAGGTTCCTAGTTCTCATTTTAACAGAGGTTTTTATTAGAACCTCTTCCTATCTATCTATATATATATATATATATATATATATATATATATATATACATATGGGAAGGCTAAAATAAGAAAGCTTCTTAAAATATAAATTAGGAACCATTTTCAGCCCTTAGATCATCAAGATCTACAGTTGATTCATAACCTTGTTGGATAAATTCATGGTCCTGAGTTCGAATCCCAAAGGTAGCAAAAAATTATTTTTCGCAATTCATGCCTTTATACAGTTTATTCATGCGTATTATACATAAAATTCATGCATTTTTGCTGGTTCGTAATTATTAAAATAATGGTGGATTTATTGAATAACCGCCCCCTATATATATATATAAGTCTGTTAGTTTAGGGTTTTTCGCATTGTTAAGTGTTTTTGATGCATTTTTAATATGCATAAAGTTATATATATATATATATATATATATATATATATATTGTAAAACATAAATATGCATAATATTAAATGTAAATATGCATATTCTGACACCATGACTCTGTGCAGACGTACCTTGGGCGCAATCGATGCGAGCGCGAGGTTATATGATTAAAAAAGATATGCATATTATTAAATGTAAATATACATGTAGCTGGATACAAATATGCATACATTGATGTAACAGGTATATGAATATAAAATTTGTTGTTTCAACACCACTAGTCGGCGGGACACTGGTTATGATTTTTTTTTTTTTTTTATCGGGCAAAGTCATGTTAGAAGGCCTTTGTCAAGTGTCCCATTTTTATGGATCCACGTGTATAAAATGTGTGATCGAAATTTGAATATATATCTATATATATATATATATATAAGATCAAGCGCAAATATTTTTTCAAAATAATTCTTATTAGATATCATGTCTCTCTCTCTCTCTCTCTATATATATATATGTATGTATGGATTGGTTATTATAAAGTCACAATTTAAAATGAGAAATAGGAATTGAGAATACTACACTAACGTATTAAGTTACTACATTCATCGTGAAATTACTATATTCGAAAAAAATGAAAAAGTTAATTTTTGCTCCTTCTAAGATTCGAGCTCAGGTGTTGCATTCATTTATCAAAATGATGCATTCACCGTAGATCTACATAATCAAATGATTAAAAATGATTATGCGGTATCATTTTATTTAAAGGTTCTCATTTAAGGTCAAAAGAGGTCAATAGGAGTATTTTATATATATATATATATATATATATATATATATAGGGTGCGGTTATAGTGAGAACCACAATTATCGTGAGAACACAAGAACCAATAAAATTATTGCATCTGCTATACAAATTACTGCATCCGCTATTAAATTTAATGCATCCGAAAAAAATAATTTTTTTGCTCCCTTCAGGATTCGAACCCAGCACCTGCATCCATCCACCAAGATGATGCATCCACCGTAGATCTTGATGATCGAATGGCTTAAAATGATTCTCCGTTCTTATTTTATTAGTGGTTCTTATTTGAACCTCTCCCTATATATATATATATATATATATATATATATATTACTCTCTCTGTCATATTTAAAATATCATATAGTCATCCCACTTGAAATGGATCATTCCATCACGAGACATCCAACACAAAATAAACACTCAATATAATTCATAAATTACATAATATATTATAAAAAAAATATGTATTTTTTAATTTATATTTTCTACTTAATTTGATGAAAGTACATCAAAAAAAATTATTTTTTCTTTTTTAATTTTATTACAAATAACTCACCTTATACTTAAATCATTTACGGTGACTATTTACGTTCAAAAGAAATGAGAATTTGCAAAACGAAAAACAAAGTACTAGTATATCTTTAAGACTGAGTTATACATTGATGTAACAGGTACATCCTTTAAATGATGATGAGGGTCCAAAGAATCTGCGCAATTAATAATGAGGATTAATAATTCAAAAAAAAATTAATGGGGATTTTTGCAGTTATGTTTGGTGATTGGTTTCTTTTGAATGTTGGGGACAAGTGTCGTCTTGGTATTCAGCAATCGAGGCCGCTTGGAAAAGCGATTGACCGCCACACCCACATGGCTAAGCTGGGTCGACCCTTTGTTGTTTTGTTAGACAAATAACTTTTGAAAGATCTTAATCATAATAGATTTATTAAAATGTTTAAATTTAAACATTTATCATACTTAGGCTAACATACAAACAACCACATAAAGTTGAAAATAGAAAGGTCAATAAGCTTCATGCACTTTTGAAAATTAAATTTGTCGATTTTTATTATCTATTGTTCACAATTAATTTAATTTTTTTCTTTTGGGTAAAACGATGTCTTCAACAAAGTGGCATTCTACTTTATTTTCCATCTCACAATTTAGTTAATTCTCTCGGCATCATTTCATCCATTCCTTATATCATTCGGTATTGATTAAGAGTCTATAATTCATTTAGTATAGTTTCTTAACAACGTAACTATGGAAATTTCTATGACAACACATAAATTCGCTGCACCCCTACGGCTCTACCTATATTCCGAGTATTAATTTGTTAATTTTGTCTACTTGTTTCTATCTTAGAGATGTGTTTATTTTGCATGATTGAGTATTTTAATTTTTTTTTAAGTAGAATTTCTCCAATCACATCCTTTCAATGAAATATGAATCAAGTAAAATTAGTTTAAAAGATAGAAATAATCAAGAAACTTGGAATATCCCAAAATTTATATTCATCGAAGTAAACAAGAGATTAATCTTACTATTTTTCTCTATCAAACCTAATATTTCAAAGTAAACACCCCTGTTAGGATTGGAATTGCAATTTTTTGGTTTTAAAAGTAATATTTACTACTCGTATTCTTTTTTTACATGAGATTTCTTTCTAGTTGGAGTTTTTACACATGGAGATTTAATAAGATCATAATCTCTCATGTTCTTCTTCAATGAGTATTTGAAGTCCGGCCTATATTTATACACTTTCTTTTGGTTAAATATTCAATTTTATGAGAGTAAGTTTGAACTTAATATTCTTTGTATATTAGGAGACATTAGTGCGTGTACACTTGGTAATTTGTATCAAATACCATATCCGTTTAAGGTGATGGTATTTCCTTCAAGAGTTCAAAAGGATTGTTGTACTAAACTAGTAGGTTGATTAAGTTCAGATACAATGATAAAGTTGAATGGTACTACTCAATAAATTAAATAAGATATTAAATAATATAAACTAATTAGTAAATTTATTAATTAATCGATATCAGTAATCTTAAATATGGGGTTAAGACTAGTCTAATACAAACCCAACTTAAATAAAAAATATAAGAGTAAGACAACATTTATTCTATAGTGGAATAAATTAATGTTTATTAATTAATTTGTATCATGGGATAAGAAATTAATTAATATTAGGGCTCATGTTTATCATTTCTATTTGGTCCTAAATTAGTCCAAGCCTAGTGAATTATCAGTTCCTATAAGTGTAGGAGCTCAATTGAGTTTATTTATTATAATTTATCTTATGGAGATATATTATAGGATAAATACAGATCTATTAATTATTATTGGGTCCTTTCAAACCCTAGACAGGATAAGTTTGGCGCAGGGTCACGGTTCAAAAGATCAGAATTGGAATCTACTGCTCAATAGGTCAGCCGCACGTTTGCAAATAAGTATTCCCATGAATCCATATCTATGTGTTGTAGTTAATTAATTAGGAGCATGCCTAAGATTATATCTATTGTATGATAATTAATTTGACAACTAGAAATAATACTCGATAGTCAAAATTAATGCACACTCTATTGGAATGTATACAAATTTTTACTAGAATGATATCCATTCCATATATTATACGAAAACAAAATTTTAAGATTATTATTTATCGTCACAATTTAAAATTATGATTATTTTTAAAATTCCAGTTATTAAAGTCATTTTCAAATCACCTCTACCACATTTTCGCTGGATTGGTTATTTCTTTTTCTTTTCAAATTAGAAATATTTTCTTCTTTTCTTGTATCTTTTTATAATTTTGCTTTTTCTTTTTTAAAATCATATAATTAGGATAATAATAAATATATCAAATTAAGAAAAGCTTAAATTTGATAGACTTGAATGAGAATAACAATTATGAGCTATTTTGGTATAATAATATAGAACGATATATAAAAAGCAAAGAATTAAAAGTACAGAAAGTCAAATATATTGAATAGAATGGAGTATTATTAGTGGTGGGGTATAGTACAAAATAAAAATAATATTTTAATTTGAAACGGACAAAAAAGGAAAGTTAGAAAGTTATTTGAGGGATATAGGGAGTATGCTTTAAAAATAAAATAAAATTATACACATCAATTACTCAATAAAAATCAAAATTTGTAAACGTAAATTTTCAACTTTGTACAAAGTGTAACGATAATTATAATTATTAAACAATTTAAAATTTTTGATAATAAAAATTAACATTACACATTATTATTATAAAGTATTACACATCATAAATAATAAATAAATAAATATATTAATATATTAATATAATTGACATATACTCTCTTTTGTAAACATATTATTAGTTTTGTAATGCATAAAAACACATTCTCGTTTGTAATATAAATATGAAATAAATAGTGAAATAATATTCTTTTGGTACATGCTCGAGGATCTTTTATGATTCATTTAATAAATTTAAATTGCATATTTATTTGCTATGTCTAATGTGACATTTTTGCTATAATTGTTTTATTATAAATGATATATTTCGAATTTGATACATATTAATTTGTCTAAGTTTAATAAATTTCATTTTAAAAATAGCACTAACTCCAACTGATTCGAAGTTGTGTTTTCAAGTTTGATCTCTTATTTATATCTTAGGCAATGAAGATATTTAATTGCCTAAATCTATTTTCACGCATGGTCAATGGTATGTTGCTAGCTAAGAATACGAGATTGTAGTTGATTAAATATTTTTTTTAGTATGATAGAAATGATGGTAGTATTATCACAAAAATATTATGTATAAGGAAGTATTCTAAAAATATATAAATTTTTATTTTTATGATGAATTTATTAAAAATTGACTTACTTATAAATTATGTTTAATATTTATATTTATTTTCTGAAAATATTATTTAATTTTGATAATTATTATGGATGAGTGTACCAATCACTATTGAAGACAGAAAATATACATAGTGGTGACCGCAACAAGTGTATATATATTCATTTGTCTTCTATTGTATTTATGACAATTTATTGTGAAGTTCATAAAGCAACAACATCGTGTCCCTAAGGAAAGAATTATTGCGGAATTCTTTATTGAATTTGAATATATGATTTGATGAGGGGAAGTTCTTAAAAATAGTACTATTTTCTAATTAAGTTGAGACAAGTAAGATATTTTCACTGTGGAGTGAATGTGGCAGACTAAAAGTTATCTACAAATGTAACAGTTCTCTCTATCTTGTTACAAATTTGTGGAGACAACGGCCATATATATGTGGAGACTACTGACATTAATATTGGCGTGACGCAAATATAAACATTAATATATAGTCTTTAAACTTCACTAACTGTGAGCTACAGGTCAAAAAAAATCATGAAACATGCAGCACTTGCATGGCTCGTCTCCGGAAGTCCTCATGATCTTTTAAAATAATTTTCTTAATACTTTCCAAAATATTATTTAATCTTACTGTCACAGACTCACACAACTTGAATATTTTTCCATCACGTTTCAAAAAAGTGAAATGCTACAAATTACAATGGTGAAAATGAAAAATCAAATGATAAACAAATGAATACATCATTAAAATTAATAGCGAACTAGAGCAGTTAATGTGAGACAAAAATCTAAGTTTTAGTCAACTTTCACACGGTTATTAAAAATTTATTTACAGTAAAAATAATAAAACACTTTATCTATCTTTTCATCGGTAATTAGTTGGGGGATCAAATTTTGCCGAACTACGAAAGCAGAACCCATGACGAAATCTCAAATACGTCAAAAGTTGATGGTGTACAAAAATCATCGCTCATTAAGAGTTAAAATATTTGACGCACTAAAGGGAAGCATATGTAATTATAATTATAATTATAATTATAAACGGAGGAATAGGATGTTATAAATATTTGACGTTAGGGTAGAAAAATTATATAAATATAATTACAAAACCCATATGAGATACAGAGGAATAGACTATTATATATACACTCACATAAAACAAAAGCAATTTTGAACGGATTGGAATTTGTAAATAAGGAAAAAGTACAAAAGAATATAAATATAATCCTCCAAATCGGGCCAATAACAACCAGACCATAAGAAAACGATATAGTATATCTCTGAAATATATATGGCGAATACTCCCCCAGAGGGAGAAAAAAAAAAAAAAAAACCCTACTCTTTCGATCAAGGGAGAATACTCAATGTATAATAAAGAGAGTAATTTAAAAAAAAAGACCAATAATGTTTCTTATTTTCTTCTTGCTTTTACTCTAACCCTAGATTAATAATACTCCCCCCAGAGGAAAAGAAAAGAAAAAAAAAAACCCTACTCTTTCAATCAAGGGAGAATACCCGATGTATAACAAAGAGAGTAATTTTTTTTAAAAAGACCAAAAATATTTCTTTTTTCTTCTTGCTTTTACTCGAACCCTCAATTTAATGATTGGAGGATTTTTTTTTTTAAAATTATTTATCAACTACCGATCTGACCTTCATTATCTCAATATTACATAATCTATTATGACTTATACTCCCTCCGTCCCACTTTAAATGGCCCAAAACTATAAAATTGTCCTATAATTTTGGGCCATTTAAAGTGGAACAGAGTAAGTATTATACATATGCCACTTTAAAAGTAGTATATAAAATTATATAAATCTATATAATATTTTCAAACTTTTAATTTATAAAAACACAAAAAATTGGATATCATCGGGTTGATCCGCACTCAAAATAGTGTTATTTATAAGGTGCGGGTCAGAATACGGGTTCAGATCAGAGTGAGGGTCAGGGTCTAAGTGGGACTGTGAGAGTGCAACCTGATTGTACGGTACACTCGGTTGTACCTAAGACCACCTCTATAAAAAATCATATATTTCCCCCGTCTCACTATAAGTGACATGTATTATATTTTGGGACATCCCATTATTAGTGGCCTGTTTCCACAAACAGAAAAATTTAACTAATTTACACTTTTTCTTTAATTTTCGTGCTGAAAAGTTTTGAGCCACTTGTTGTGGGATGAAGGGAGTATTTTATAGTACTAAATAAAATATTATAAGCTATAATCACTTATACCAAATTATCTCTAACCGTATTAATAATTGATAAATGATGCTACTACTTTTTTTCTTTTTATATAAACGATACTACTACTTAATAAAAGCATAAATGTGGCAGTATATGAAGAAGAGAGAGCGACTAACCTGCCATCTCCATGGATTAAAGTGCCAAGGTTGGTCAAAAAGTGATGGATCTAAATGCACTGCTGCTATCACCGGCAACACTTTCCAACCACATGGAATGTCATAACCTTTTTATTTCCGTAAATTGAAAAAAGTTTTTCTTCTCAAAATAAGATCATATAAAAAATAAAGAAGATAAATAAATCAACGAATCAACTAAGGGAGATCAAAGATGTATGGTTTAAAATTTGATAAAAATTTAGTAAATCATATAAGAAACTCACCTTTATACCTAACATCTTTAAGGGCCTTTCTGTGAAGAAATCGGACCACGTTCCCCAACCTTAAAGTCTCGCTTATAACCTGATATTTTGCTTGCAATTTTTTTTTAATCATAGATTTATTAACATTATTGAAAAAAAAAGCCCCGCGTAAAGAAATGAATTCTTACGCATTGTGTGAAGTCCATTTTCTTGTAGTCATCCCAACTCAATTCTGCTCCCTCCTCTGTTTCTTTCTTGGCCATTGAAATATCCAAGTGTTCTTCCTGATTAAATAAAAGAGAATAAAATAAAGAATCAAATTAACGAAAAGCAAAGGGAAAGTGAATATTTTGTGGTTGATTTGGCAAATTCTTTACTCTCAGGTGTGTTCTCTTTAATGAAAAATGATCCTGAAGCAAATATTTTTGTTATTTTTATTTTTCGAGAAACTTTTTTTTCACTTTAATTTATGGTAATTCTATTAAAAATTATTGATGTAATAGTAATATTTTTTCATATTTTAGAATAGGATAAACTTTTTTACAAACTAAAGAATGTTTGATAAAAAAATTGAGACAAAAATAATCATTAAAGAAAATATCATAAATTTTAGGGGTATTGGCATGTAAATAAATACTCGATTTTTTCCCATTTTCTAATTTTATACCCCAACTTTAAAATCTACCTATAAATATCTGAAATTTATATTCTTTTTAATTTTGCACTCGATAAATTTTTACTCCCAAATTGTTGCTGACATGGCAACAGAATTGACATTCCAAAACCTACAATTATATATTCTAGATTCCATATTGACAACAAATTTATCGACTTCATTGTGCATTTCAAATTTTCCTCTTAATTTGACTGTCATGTCAGCAATGATTTAAGAGTAAAAATTTGTCGGAGGTAAAATAAAGAAAAATATAAAATTCAGATATTTATGGGCAAATTTTAAAATTAAGGTGCAAAATCAAAAAATGAAAAAAAAAGTAGTATTCCCTAAATTTGTGATATAAAAGAGAAGACTACACACCCGTAATTTCTCAACGGCGGTGGGACATCCCTGCAAGAAGTAAATGGCGAGAGCTATGGCGACCGACGTCGTTTCGTGACCAGCGAACAACAGGCTCAACACCAAGTCTAGAATCTGCTCTTTGGAGAGATTGGAATTCTTGAGCACCCATCCTAGTAAATCTTGTTCGTTTGAGCTTCTTCTCTCGATCCTCTCCTCCATTTTGGTCTCGATGAATTTGAGTATCGTGGATCGAGACTACGATACAGAAACAGAAAGTAGAATCAATATTTTTATGTATTGTCGACGATCGTGTGAATGAAATCGAAATTCCGGCGGTACCCTCAAGGCCCTCCTGTAGGCCGTTCCGGGGAAATTAAGGGGAGCGGAAACCACCCCTTTCATGAAGGTGATGTACTCCTTCTTGAGGCGCTCTGTCTCGGGCTTCCCGGGCTCGAGGCTCATGATGTGCTCCGCCATGAGGTTGAAGGTGAACTGTAGGCACAGAATGATATGATGATGAAGATGAGACGTAGGCAAAAATTAAGGCAGCTTAATTACCTTCTTGGCCTGGTCCTGGGCGCAGAGCACGGAGCCGTGGGCCCAGGAGGAGAGGACGAGGGAGGTGTGGGTCTGGACCTGGTGGAGGAGATGGGTCTTGAGCCTGGAGGTGCTGAGGAAGTTGAGGGAGATGCTTCTCATGTCCCTGTGCATATCACCCACCAACACTAGCATCGACCATTTCCCCAGGATCCCGCCGATGCTCCTTGGGTAGCTGCACTCGAACAGCTTCCCTTCGTTTTGCAAAATCAATCTGTTCAGCCCTGCGTCTGCTGACACCACCGTCGCCTCCCCGAACAAATGGGACTTGAATATCTTCCCGTACCTGAATCGGACTCGCTAACTGATTGGAATGGAGACTCAAATTTAAATACATCATGAGTTTTTGAGAGCTTACTTGGAGATGTGTTGCTCCATGTATTTGCCTATGGTGTGGGCTGGATATGGCTTCAAGTACCCAATGGTTTCTCCAACAAAAGGCCAACCCATGTTTCCTGGTGGAAGATTCTGTAGCTTTTGCTTTCTTCCATACAGACTCAACAAGATTAGGGAGAGGCATACAAGAATCAGACTGAGCAACTCCAACACAAAATCACTCATGCTCTCTGTTTTCTCTCTCTTTCTAGGATGGAGGAAGTTGACGGTGAGAAGAGGTGGTTTTACTTCTCCACAGCTACATTAAGCTTGAGGCTGTGTGGAGAGGGAAACCAGAGATGTTTTAGAGGAGATTTTTGGAATAAGGTCAGCTTTTTGTAGGGGCTTTGGGTCTTGTCTTTTGGGGCCCTCGGTGGAATTACTATAATAATAGCAAAAGAAATTACTATGTCTGGTGCAGTATCTCTTTCACCACGTGGACAAAACAATTTTGCAGTCGCATTTGATGTTCCTATAATTCTCATAACTGATCAATAACGAGACCACATTCTAATTAATCACGATACATAATTATTGGTGGGAAGTATCATATATATATATATATAATTATTTTTTATAAAAACATAAGTTTTATACCTTCAATTTATAGTATACAAGTTATACAACTAATTTAGGTTTAAAAAATTATAATATCCTTTGACTTTTTTATATTAATATTTTATTTTTATTTAAATTTTACATTTTATAACACATTTGTTATACTACAATTTCTTTCTTTTGTTATTTCTTTTCTTCTTCGCATAATTTCTCCTTTCCCCACGGGAAGACCACCTCTTCAAACCCCAACCTCAACCAAGAACTCACCACATATTCCCCACACGGAAGCCTTTTGTTGATTTCCAGCCAATTGATGGCTGATTTCGCGTACTCTTCCGTCACTCTCCCCAACCCCTCCGCTACCATTTTCACCAGCTCCTCGGAGCGGTGGCCTTTGAAGCGATAAGCAGATGTTGGCAGACAGACGACGGATGGTGGCTGGATTTTGGAGAGAGAGAGAAAGAGAGCCGATATTTTGAGAGAGAGAGAATGCTTCATTCTTGATTTTGTGGGGTAGAGAGTGGGACCAATTACCTAAGTCAACTAAAGGTTTTTTTAGTCTTTTAAGCAAAAAATGGTTATATAACTTATGTATTATAAACTATGGCTATATAACTTATAAATTTATGAAAGATGGCTATTATAACATTTCCCTCTAATTATTTTTTAGAGATGTACTTGAGTAAGGCGAGCCATTTGCATAGTATAGATGGTCGTCAAAATTATATTTTGAATAACAAAAACAGTCACGTTTAGATTAAGGGTGGGTTCTCTTTTATGGAAAATGGTGGAATACATATATTTTGTCCCCTTTTCCACTCTTTTAACATGTCCTCTTTATTGGAAAAATTTTCTCAAACTGTAGGGAAATTTTTCCCGGGTGGGCCTTTTATGAGTGAATTTTGAAAATAGCCACTTTGAAATAGTAAACTTAAAAATTGTCAACTAAAATAAAAACATAAAAAAATGGCCACACTTACCATTTTACCCTTTAAACACCACCCCTTTAAAAAATCACGCATTTCACAACCAGTGGAATTCACAACCAAATTTTTTTGGTTGTGAATTCACATTGGTTGTGAATTTACAACCAGTCGAATTCACAACCATAATTTTTTTGTTGTGAATTCACAACCAGTCGAATTCACAACCAAACTTTAATTCACAATCAGAATTTTTTGGTTGTGAATTCACAACCAATCGAATTCACAACCAGAATTTTTTGGTTGTGAATTTACAACTAATCAAATTCACAATCAGAATTTATTTTGGTTGTGAATTCAAGTAGTTGTGAATTTGAGTTTTTAAAGTTTGAATTCACAACTAAAACTAGAATTTATTTTGGTTGTGAATTCGAGTTTTAGTTATGAATTCATAAATCTGGTTGTGAATTCAAGAAGATTAAGTTGTGAATTCATCGAGCTGGTTGTGAATTCAAGAATATTAAATTGTGAATTCATATAACCAAACCTTTTTTTATCCAAAAATCGAAGGACTTTTAATTTTCTCAAGGATGATTTGGAACAACTTAAATTACAAATAATTACTTTATTCTATATAGTTGCAAATTGCAATTTACAGTACGATAATTTTTCTATATGGAGTCGTCATTTCCGTTGAATTCACATTATGCTGCTGCCGCCGCCACGGCACCGCCCTCAGCCGTCGGGAGATCTACATCGTTTGGCGCAACACCTCCCACCACCGCTGACTCCAGCCCGTCGCATAACTACTGACCGGAGGAGAAAAAGAAAGAGAGAGAGAGAGAGAGAGAGGAGAGGAGAGAGAAAGAGAAGAAAACATCGCCTGAATCTGGATGGACGACGTCGTTTTCGGCGCTGCTATGGGCAGAGACAACGAGGCCGGAGCGGCGGCGCTCCACCGGAGGAGAGAACTCGCTAGAAATCCGATGAAACCTTAATCGAAAGGCCTCGCAAACTGCCTCTTCTCCGCCGCACCCTCCATCTCCGTCACCTTCGCACCACCGCCTGTAAATCACCCCAAAACACCAAAAACAGACGATTTTCCCTAAATCCTTGCAAATCCCTAAATTATTCGAGGAGATTTGCCTTGCAAACAACAGAGAGAGGAAGGCAGAGGGAGGAAGGAGAAGAAGAAGGGAAGAGAGATAGAGCAAGAGAGAGAAAGCGTAGAGAGAGAGAGAGAACGAGTCAGCGAGAGAGAGAGAGAGTAAAAAATTATGAATTTGTGGGGATGAATTTGTGGCTAATTTTTTAATTTTTATTGTTAGGGGTAATTTTGTACTTTTACACAAAAAGTGGCCAAATTTTAAAGTTTTTATTTGACTGGCCAATTTTTAAGTTTACTATATGAAAGTGGCCAATTTCATATATTGACTCGCCTTTTTATCACCTTTTCTCTCCAATTCATGATATCATTATCACAAATTATGGTGTGATAATATTTTCCCATATTGTATATTTTTATGATCTTTCAATTTTACCATCAAAATTTATATACAATTTAACTCATCTTTCTAAATTTCTCCTTCTCTCTCTTCATTTTCTCTCTCCCCACTTTCTCTCTCTATATTTTCTCTCTCTTCATAATATTTCCATACTATATTTTTTCATTAATGAGAATATGAGATAAAAAGAGTGATGACCACTAAAATGTGATAAAAATTTTCAATCTTTCCTTCTTTTCTCATGATAAACTTACAACCAAAGAGATCTAAATAAGTAAATATTCTGAGTTTTTTTACTTGGCTAATCATAAATTTAGCTATTATTCACGGAAATATACATTTTTATGAGGCTCAACATGCTTATGTTAAATTTCATTATAATCGTATATAAACCAACTTCGTATCTTTAGTTAAATTGTCATTATATTTTGTCCGCTGCATTTTACATATCTTTGACCTCCTCAAACCTCATCCAACACCGCACTTGCAAGAAATGATTGCAGACAACACAATTTACGTTCAACAACAACTTAAAAAAGTTCAGAGCTTATTACCCTTGTCTTATGGGCCGAGTTCAGTAACACAGTTACAACAAATGGTTAAGTGAAAATTGATGGAACCAAATGAGGAGTTTAACTGCCAGGATCTCATAGGAATAATATTTGAGTGGATTTTGAAAATGACCACTTTGGAATAGTAAATTTAAAAATTAGCGACACTGACCATTTTATCTTTACATATAAAAATTTATAAATTCCTCGTGAATTCACAACTATCATGAATTTTGGTTGTGAATTCAAGCTTTAAAACTCAAATTCACAACTGAATAGCTAGTATTGGTTGTGAATTCAAGTTTTAAAATTTAAATTCACAACTAAAAGTAATGTTAGTCGTGAATTCAAGTTTTAAAACGTGAATTCACAACTATAAATAGTGTTAGTCGTGAATTCGCGTGAATTCACAACTAGAAATATTGTTAGTCGTGAATTCACGTGTTTTAAATGAATTCACAACTTGTTGGGGAGTGACTACACAAATAAGCTAATGATGGAGGGGTGTATCTCAGATATTTATAACTTCAGGGACTAATATGCAAAATATGTTTATGCATAATAGAGTTAGTTATAACGAATCTTTATATTTTTTCCCAGCTGGTTTTCTGCTCATCTTGGTCGTAGATCTGTGGATGGCTGAGATAATGGTTTAGCCAGATTATTAGTTGTTAGTGTAGCTGCTTGTATAGACAATTCAGTGAGATTAGATTCTCAGGGAAAAACATTGAATTGAGAGAGTTTAGAGGATCACAATAGTACTCGCAGTCTAGAGCAACTATTGCATTCTCAGTCTTGTAATCTGTAATTTATTCTTCATTTTGATAGTGAAATTCTCGAGCCCTTTCCCGTGGATGTAGGCCTTACAGTTGAATCACGTAAATCACGTTGTGTCATTCATTTACTTTTCATTTCTAGTTTTGTTTAACTCGAATCAACCTGCCTGACTCAACCTAGAACACCTCTAGTTTGACTTGCAATAGGACAAGAACATCCTAGTGATGGTAAGTTGACCCAGTGTCATCTCTCAAGGAAAGTCTTAAAGGGCTTCTAATTGTATCGCAGGAAAAACAGTAAAGAAAGCAGTAAAGAGTTTGATTATTAAACTAAAACTTGGAATTAAAAACTTAATTAAAAACCGAACTTAAAATTAACTAGGCGAATTGAACTATTAAACCCTAGGCAAGATTTTAAAGAACTTAAATTAAACCTACTTATGAAATTAAATACTTGTAAATTTAAAGACTTCTAATCTAGGCGTAAATTAAAATGCATAATTTAAATTGCATAATGGAAAAGAAAGCATAAACATAAACGAAAAGCATAAACATGATTAAACGAAAGTAAATTGAATTAAAATACGAAATACCGTAAATGTCTTGAACGTGTAATTGTGTCACTCAATCACAATCCAAGAAACTAAACTAAGAACTAAATTGAAATCTAACTTAAAGCAATAAAAACTCGATCTAAGAAAAACTATGAAAGCAAGTAAATTCCTAAGCTTCGGATGCCAACAAATCGCAAGGTGGCGTCTAAAACTAGGGCAAGGGATTGATTATTACAATGAAAAGTATGGCCCTATTTATAGACTTCAAATTCTTATGGATCACCATGGAAGTTGCCATGCAAAGAAGAATTCTAAAGGCAATAGAATCGTGCAAAATAAGGCAACTTCCAGCTGCAATGCGCGCTCTGGGAACACTCCTACTCCGGCCGAATTCGGGGCTCTCGCCAGCGGAATGGCTTCCGCTCTGGCATTCACCAGAGGAACGGTGAGTTCTCTGCTATCGAGCGCTGGACTTAACTTCTCTGATGCTGGCGCTTCTCGGCAGAGGAATAGGTGGTTCTTCTGCTCTGGCTTCTCGATTCCTCTGACTTTTGACTTCTCTGACTAGTGACTTCTCTGACTAGTGACTTCTCTGACTAGTGACTCCTCTGGCTGGTGACTCCTCTGGATGGTGACTCCTCTGGCTGGTGACTCATCTGGCATTTCTTTTCATCTGGCCTGACTTCCGCGCGGCGCTTTAGCTCTGGCGCGGTCTTCTCGGTTCTGGCACGGGGCTTTGCCTCTCTTCCATGCTAGAGTGTGCACAAACACACGATTCTTAGCCCAAATTCTCCAAGATTTGCACTCTTCATCTCGAAAACCTAAATCTTCTGCAAAGCATAAAATAGACCGTAAAACGCACCAATTTCCAGAAGATTTAACTTAAACTAAGCACATGCAAACCCCTAAAATTAGAACAATTAGGCATAAATCAACCCCCCCACACTTAGCCTTTTGCTTGTCCTCAAGCAAAATCCATATGAATCCTAGGAAGAGATTGATTTCAACAATGCTAATTTCCATCTAAACATTCACAAAGTCAATTCAAAATTTTACAATCAACACACATCTCTCGATCATGCAAGTAACTCAAAGTTTGAGAAGCAACAAAAGAGTAATGCAAGTAATTCGATCAGACCCAATTCTCCGCTAGAAGTGAATTCCCTAATGTGATCGCCTTTATAATCAATATCACCATTTTTCCACACTTTTTGTGCTTAAGATTTTCGACAGTTGGGCCATAATTCATGAAATAAAACCATTTGGATGTAATCCAAAGTCTTTTCACGTGGTTTCCCATGCTCATAGTTAGACTAGAGGAGCAGAGACTCAGAGCTGTCACGTTTCAGAATAGGCCAGATGTTTCAGAGCTGGCAATTTTAGAGCTGATTTTCAGCATTTTTTTTTCACAGATAAGATACGATCGTAGGCAATCACACTGACAACACTCCTTCTAGCATCTACCGGACAAATCACGTTTTACTAACTTACAATCATGTTGCAACAAAACTCAAATTCTTTGCATAAACAAGAAACATATATCAAGAATAAAACAAGAATAACCATCATTCATTCACAAACCCGAAATTCGCATCGAAAACCATGTACTCTTCCACAAATTCATAAGAACTCGCAAGATTCGAGACTAAAAACTAAGCATAGAAAGATTAATCTCGCCCAATTTGAAAGCATAAGCACAATAAGACACCCCCCACACTTAAAGCATGCCATGCCCTCAGGGCATAAAAGAAATAAGAAGAGTTGAGAAAAACGTCCCTGATTATCGGCATGGAGAAATCGAAGCATCGTGCGGTGTGGTGAAGAGGGGAATTCGCTGTCTGTGGCAGACTGAAGAGTGGCTACGCTGAATCCGGTCAGCGCTGGCGGAGCAGCGCGGAGGAGTGCAGCGCGGAGAAGTATAGCGCTGGCAGAGTAGCAGCGGTGGTGGCAGCAGCACTGGCGGCATATTGAGAATTGCAGCGCTGAAAACAAGACATGCACACCAAGCATCATAGTATCCGCAAAGCAACCAAAAGCTTAGGAAAACACAAAAACAAAAACGGAAAACAAAGAACAAGAAAAACGAAAACAAAAACCCAACCACGGTGGGTTGCCTCCCACCAAGCGCTAGTTTTAAAGTCGCCAGCCCGACGTAGAGGATCCCTTAACCAAAATCGCTATGAAACGTCAGCTGAATTAGTCCTCGTGAAAGCACATCATCCTTCAGTTCAGCTGTGGGTCCTCTTAATGAGCAAGCAGAGCTCATTGCATTCATCATTCTCTCGAACCAAGAGCTATGTCGAGATCTCTCCTCTTTCTTCTCCTCCAAGAGTGGTGCACTCTGCACTCGTAGCACGTTATCATCCTTGCACGGCAGCACATCAGCCCGTTCTTCCTCAACGGTTGCATCCTCTTTCACGGTAGTTGGTACCTTATGAACGGCATTGACGTCGAGTGGAAGCTTGGCCAAAAATTGATCTTCAATGGCCTCCTCATCCTGCAAATTATCAAGAAAATTTTGTATAATTTTGTCTTCTTCCGGGCTGGTGCACATCAGTTTCTCCTTAGCAACATTCTGGCAAGTACTCTGCAGAGCTGGCGGAATAGTCATAGCTGGAGTAGTCAGCGCTGGCGGAGGAATTTCTACTCTGGCGTCCAACTTCAGAGCTGGCGGAAGAATTTCTACTATGGCATCCAACTTCAGAGCTGGCAGAAGAGTCAGGGCTGGAGCGCTTGGCAGAGCTGGCGAAAGACAGTTAGCTCTGAAAATTTCTACTTCTTCCTCCTGGTCAGCAATCTCCACATGAGAACAAATATGCATTGAAGAGTTAGAAATAATAGGCTTTTTATTAAAAACGGAGAATGTTACCGATCTACTAGACCCGGCCATGCTCAAAGTTCCAGAACCCACATCAATGCGCGTCTGGGTAGTAGCCATAAAAGGCCGACCAAGTAGAACAAGTTGCCCATTCTTTCCTATAATGCCATGCCCTGCCTCAAGCACCACGAAATCGGCTAGCACCGTGATTCCTCTCACCATGACTTCAACATCTTTTAAAATACCACGAGTGCTACAATATGCCCCATCAGCTAGTTGAAGTCTTATTTTCGTGCTTTTAAGCTCCTCATCCTTCCTGCCCAATTTCTGAAAAATAGCATATGACATCAAATTGACTGCCGCCCCCAAGTCTAACATGCCTGTGAATTCTCCAGCTCGACCCAAACCAATACCAATAATGAAACTCCCTGGATCTTCTTTCTTTGGCAATAGTTGGGTTGGATCAACAATTGATGGTGGCAGAGGCGGGCTGGGCTTCGGTGGTTGATATGGCGTACTTGATTTGTGAAGTTTCTGCTCTGGCCTTACCAACTCCGGCGCTCTCCTCTGCTCTGTCATCCTTCTCCTCTGCTCTGGCTGTCGAGCCAGAGCTGGCAGCCTAGTCTGTTCTGGCATCCTTGCCAGAGCTAGCGCTTGATGAGTTTGGCTCTGCTGCTGTAGCTGGTCCAGCGCACCCGACAGTTGCCCTACGGTTGTCTCGAGGCGTTTGATAGTGGCAGCTTGAGACTCCATACTTTGCTTGGTCATCTCAAAGTTTTGCTTACTAACCTCCATAAAAGCCTGCATAGTCTCCTCCAGGGACTGTTTTTGCGGAGGTATTGGCGGTTGTGGAGCATTCTGGAATTGTTGAGCAGGCTGGAAATTCCTTTGGTGTTGACCTCTCCATCCACCATTGCTTTGATTACAATTTATGCTCTGCGCAGGGACAGGTGCAGCTTCCATATGGCTCATCTTGAGCTGCTGTACTTTGCGCATGATTGACGCTAATTGCTTTTGCAGCTCGTACTGGTTCGTCACAGCGCTGGCCTCAACTCTCTTTCCACGGACTGATTTCTGCTGGGAGCTCTCGGCTAAGGTTTTGAATATCTCCTTTAGCTCTGCTGCAGTTTTCTGAGCTATGTTACCTCCTGCAGTGCTGTCCACCATAAATTGGGCAGTTTGCACTAACCCATCGTAGAAAAATTGCATCAACATCACGTTGGGAAATTGATGTTGTGGGCACTGGCGGAGGAGTTCTTGGAATCTATCCCATGCTTCATGTAGGGGCTCGTCCACTCCTTGGGTGAATTCCATGATTTGCGTCCTTAGCTCCTGAGTCTTGTGGCTGGGATAGTATTTTAGCATGAATTTCTCACAAGCTTCTCCCCAAGTGGTGATAGAGTTGGGCGGCAGAGTTAGCATCCATGTTCTCGCCCGATCTTTAAGTGCATAGGGGAAGCACTTGAGCTTAAGTTGGTCCTCCGTGAGCTTCAGCAATGGAATGGTTTGAACTTGTGTGCAAAACTCACGGATGAATTGTAGGGCATCTTCACTCGGCATCCCATGGAACAGAGGTAGAAGACTTGAATCATTCGGCTTTAGATTGTAATCTCTGACGGCGGGTGGAAGCACAATAGCCGAAGTGTTGGTGTCTCCGATGACGGGCCGGGTGAAATCTCCCATGTACTCCATGTTCTGAGCCATACACAACACTTAACACACGGATTAAACGCACCGGAGGGAGACAGTAACCAAAAACAAGAAAAAGAAAAATAAAGCAAGTAAAAACGGAAAGAAAAGTGACACAACTAAAAAGCCTAAAACCTTCCCCGGCAACGGCGCCAAAATTTGACTCAACCTAGAACACCTCTAGTTTGACTTGCAATAGGACAAGGACATCCTAGTGATGGTAAGTTGACCCAGTGTCATCTCTCAAGGAAAGTCTTAAAGGGCTTCTAATTGTATCGCAGGAAAAACAGTAAAGAAAGCAGTAAAGAGTTTGATTATTAAACTAAAACTTGGAATTAAAAACTTAATTAAAAACCGAACTTAAAATTAACTAGGCGAATTGAACTATTAAACCCTAGGCAAGATTTTAAAGAACTTAAATTAAACCTACTTATGAAATTAAATACTTGTAAATTTAAAGACTTCTAATCTAGGCGTAAATTAAAGTGCATAATTTAAATTGCATAATGGAAAAGAAAGCATAAACATAAACGAAAAGCATAAACATGATTAAACGAAAGTAAATTGAATTAAAATACGAAATACCGTAAATGTCTTGAACGTGTAATTGTGTCACTCAATCACAATCCAAGAAACTAAACTAAGAACTAAATTGAAATCTAACTTAAAGCAATAAAAACTCGATCTAAGAAAAACTATGAAAGCAAGTAAATTCCTAAGCTTCGGATGCCAACAAATCGCAAGGTGGCGTCTAAAACTAGGGCAAGGGATTGATTATTACAATGAAAAGTATGGCCCTATTTATAGACTTCAAATTCTTATGTATCACCATGGAAGTTGCCATGCAAAGAAGAATTCTAAAGGCAATAGAATCGTGCAAAATAAGGCAACTTCCAGCTGCAATGCGCGCTCTGGGAACACTCCTACTCCGGCCGAATTCGGGGCTCTCGCCAGTGGAATGGCTTCCGCTCTGGCATTCGCCAGAGGAACGGTGAGTTCTCTGCTATCGAGCGTTGGACTTAACTTCTCTGATGCTGGCGCTTCTCGGCAGAGGAATAGGTGGTTCTTCTGCTCTGGCTTCTCGATTCCTCTGACTTTTGACTTCTCTGACTAGTGACTTCTCTGACTAGTGACTTCTCTGACTAGTGACTCCTCTGGCTGGTGACTCCTCTGGATGGTGACTCCTCTGGCTGGTGAATCCTCTGGCATTTCTTTTCCTCTGGCCTGACTTCCGCGCGGGGTTTTAGCTCTGGCGCGGCCTTCTCGGTTCTGGCACGGGGCTTTGCCTCTCTTCCATGCTAGAGTGTGCACAAACACACGATTCTTAGCCCAAATTCTCCAAGATTTGCACTCTTCATCTCGAAAACCTAAATCTTCTGCAAAGCATAAAATAGACCATAAAACGCACCAATTTTCAGAAGATTTAACTTAAACTAAGCACATGCAAACCCCTAAAATTAGAACAATTAGGCATAAATCACTGCCACTGGTCTTGATTGAACATCGCTTGTTTCTTGGTTGATATTGCTTCCAAATTTTACATTTGGCGCCGTCTGTGGGAATCGAGGAAGGCGAAGGCGATCGGATCTAATTGAGATGGCGATTGCAAAGTATGATGCAGAGAAGTTTACGGGTAAAAATGATTTTGGATTGTGGAGGATAAAGATCAAAGCAATTCTTGTGCAGCAAGAATTGGCCAATGCGTTGAAAGGGGAGAAGAACTTGCCATAATCTATAAGTAAAGAAAGGAGGATTGAGATCTTGGAGAAGGCTCATAGCACTATCATCTTGTGCTTGAGCGACAAGGTACTCAGAGAAGTTGCAAAGGAAACTAGTGCAGCTGGAGTATGGGAGAAATTAGAAAGCCCTTTACATGACCAGATCTCTGGCCAATCGATTGTATACTAAGCAAATGCTCTATTCTTTCAAGATAACAGATGAAAGAAGTGTTCTGAACCAGCTTGATGAATTCAATAAAATGATCGATGATCTGGAGAATATTGGAGTAAAGCTAGAAGATGAGGACAAGGCTATTATTCTATTGAATGCTTTGCCTAGGTCTTTTGAACACCTGAAAAATGCCATGATTTATGGCAGGGAAAACAGCCATTACCATGGAGGAGGTTCAGTCTGCTCTCAAGGCAAAAGAACTACAAAATCAATTTGATGAGAAGTAAGATAATGTAGGGGAAAGCCTCAGTGTTAAGCAAAAGTTTAAGAAAAAGAAGAAATAAGGAGCAGATGGGAAAAAGGCTCAGCAGAATATAGGGAAGGAGAATGATGAAAAGGAGATAAGGAAATGCCACCATTGCAAGAAACATTGGCATTTAAAGAAAGATTGTTATTCTTGGAAAAGAAAACAAACTCAAAAGCCTCAGCCAACCAATACAGCTAAAGTAGCTGAGCATTGTGAAAATGCAGATGTCCTGAATGATGCGAAAAGCCATATCAGTGGTGAGTGGATACTGGATTCAGGATGTACATTCCACATGTGTCCTTACAAAAATTGGTTCATCAACATTGAATATGGTGAATTGGGACCAGTCTTGCTAGGAAATGATGGAGTGTGTGTTGTTAAAGGAATTGGAAGCATAAAACTAAGAATGCATGATGGCTCAGGGAAGATTCTTGCAGATGTAAGGTATATTCCAAATCTCAAGAAGAATTTGATATCTCTTGGGATGTTGGAAGCTAAAGGTCTCTGGTTCAAATAAAAAAAAGGCACTCTGCTGGTTATTAAGAAATCCATGGTTATGATGAAGGCTATAAGAACTAATGGCCTATACTACCTTGATGGAGAAACTATCATAGGTGAAACTGATACTAGCTCAGTGGTTGAATCTGAACTATGGCACAAGAGACTTGGCCATGTGGGGAAAAAGAGCCTGAATGAACTATTGTAATTAGGAAGGCTGAAACATCACCAAAAGTTCAGAATCAATGCATGTGAAGAGTGCATTTTAGGCAAGAGCAAAAAGCTGCCATATGGAACAAGTAATAAGTTCTCAACTCAAGTTCTTGATTATGTGCACCGTGACTTATAGGGGCCTTCAAGAACTAAGACTATGGGTGGAGGAAGATACTATATGGCACTGATTGATGATCACTCAAGGAAATTATAGGTATATGTCTTGAAAGCAAAATCTGAGGCATTTCAAAGATTTATAGAGTGGCATGCTGCAGTAGAGAATGAAAATGGCCTTACATTGAAATGTTTAAAGACAGACAATGGGCTGGAATTCTTGTCTGAATAATTTCAAAGGTTTTGCAATGAAAAAGGGTATTAAAAGGCACTTAACAGTTCTAGGAAACCCGCAGCAGAATGGCCTAGTTGAGAGGATGAACATGACCATCCTTGAAAGAGTGAGAAGCATGCTTGCAGGATCTGGCTTACCCAAGAAATTTTGGGGGATGCAGTTCATACTGCATGCCACCTGATAAACAGATACCCACCATCAGCTATTAACTTCAAGATACCAGAAGAGGTATGGACAGAAAGAGAAATGAGCTACTCATATATCAGAAACTTTGGCTGCATGGCTCATGTACATCATAAATAAGATAAGCTTGATCCTAGAGCTTTGAAATGTGTTATGATTGGATATCCAGATGGGATTAAGGGCTATAAGCTATGGCAAACTTGTCAGACCAGAGCTAAAACTCGACAGAGCTAAAGTTCCAGATCTGAACATTCCAGAGCCGATCTTATCCAGAGCGTACAATTTCCAGAGCTGACTTTACGCATCCAGAGTCAACATATCTCGCCAGAGTCAACATATCTTACCAGAGCGTACCCGCCAGAGCTGAACTTTCCAGAGTTGACTTTCAGCTCTACCTTGACGCGCCAGAGTTAGCAAATCTTCGCTAGAGCTAAGGTTACTTGTAGAGCACGCTACTTTGGACTTACCTTTGAATGCACGATTCTATTTCCTTAAGAGTCCAATTTTGCAAGGCGAGTTTGATGGTAATTAGGGTTGGAAGGAAATCTATAAAAGGGGCTTGAACGTGAATCAAGAAAAAACATCCTTCTACCTCCAGCACTTAGTTAGAATCAATCATTTGCCCTAATCTTTAGTTTCCGCTAGGCAGCCAAAGTTTAGGTTTTACAAGCTTTCTTATTAGTTCTTCAAGTTTTAGTTACTTCTTGTTCTAATTTACTTTCAAGTTTAGTGTACTCTAGTTTTGTTTCGAAGATTGTAATTGAGTGACAGCAATTTCATCTTTGCGACGTTTTATGGTAACTCGTATTTATTTTAATTTACTTGCTTTGTTACGTTTATGCTTTACTTTCGTTTATGCACTTTTAATTATGCTCTTTAAATTATGCTATTTCAATTCTGCTCTTTCAATTATGCAATTTAAATTATGCGTTTTTATTATGTTTATGCTTTCCTTTAAATTCTGCACTTTAGTTTCATGCCTAGTAGATTAGAACCTTTTAATTTACATGTATTTAAATTCTTAGTTGCTTAGCGTTTATGTTTAAGTTCTTAGTGCTTTACTTTAAGTTTGTTTAAGTTCTTGCCTAGGTTTTAATAGTTTCTTATTGCTTACGTTCTTGCTTTTGTTCTTTGCATGCCTAGTTAATTCTCTAGTTTAATTTCAAGTTAAGTTTACTTTACAAGTTTTTAAACCAACTTTTATTGCTTTCGTTGTGACATAATTAAAAGCGCTTTACGATCTTCCTTGAGAAATGACATTGGGTTAACTTACCACTACTAGGATGTCCTTGTTCTATTGCAAGTCAATCTAGCGTAGTGTTTAGGTTGAGTCAAACGCCATCAGTCAAGACCAACTCCAGTATCTCAAGGGAGATACACAACTGATCAAAGGAGACCTCCAGTCTACACAAGACCTAACTACTACAAGAAGGAGGCTCCAAAGAAGAAAACTCAACCAAGAAGAGCTCATGTGCCAACTGAAGTATCTTCAACTTCAGTCAGACGTCCAGTCAACCACAAAGGAGCAGTAGCACGACTAGTGCTCAAGTAGATCTAGGTTCCTAAGGGAACACTAACTAACGCTCAAGGACCCAAACATTGATTGGGCACCTAAAATACTTCTTCATTGCAGGGCAAAACCAGGAAACATAAAAAGAAGGAAGAAAAAGCTCCAAGAAATACGTGGTACCAGTACAGTGGCTGTTCGAAGCACATGACGGGCTACAAAGAATATTTAACTCAACATGTTGAGAAAGTTGGATCAAAAGTTGCATTCGGAGATAACTCATTAGGAGAAACTAAAGGCTATGGTGTGCTCAACATGGGTAACGTTAGTATCAGTAATGTTAGCTATGTTTCTGGACTAAAACATAATCTGTTGTCCGTGAGTCAATTTTGTGACAGCGGATTCGCAGTGAAGATCAAGAAGGACGAATTCACTATTAAGAACAACAAGAAGAAGGTGGTGCTGAGAGGAATCAAGCAAGAAAATCTCTATGTCGTATCATGGGAAGATAGCCCACCTGAAACATGCCTCATCAACAAGAGCAACTCGGAGCTCAACTGGTTATGGCACAGAAGACTCAACCATCTCAACTTCAAAATGATCAACAAACTTGCAAAGCATTAATTGGTAGAAGGATTACCTTCTATTGTGTTTCAGAAGACACGAGAATGTGAAGCATGCCAAAGAAGAAAGCAAACCAGAGCCTCATTCAAGTCAAAATCAGGCCACTCCTCTGAAAGGATTCTCCAACTACTTCACATGGATCTATTTGGTCCAGTGTCTCCCAGAAGCTATAACGGTAGAAAATACACCTTAGTAGTAGTAGATGATTATTCACGATACACTTGGATTGTTTTTCTATACAGAAAAAGTGAGACACTAAAGGAACTACCAAAGCTGATGAAGAGACTAAGTGTTGAAAAAGACATGAACATCATCAGTATCAGATCAGACAGAGGGACTGAATTCCTCAATTCAGTTATTCGGGACTACTGCAAGGAACGGGGGATCAATCATTAGACCTCTACAACAAGAATTCCATAGCAAAATGGAGTAACTGAAAGAAGAAACAGGTATTTGAAGGAATCAGCAAGGACGATGCAAGCTGAATCAAAACTTCCACTAAAGTTTTGGGCTGAAGCCATCAACAACACTTGCTACACTTAGAATCGCTCATTCCTCACTCAAAGACATGAAAAAACTCCATATGAGAAATTGAAGAATAGGAAGCAACAATTTCTTACTTTTATGTTTTCGGTTCTAGGTGTTTCATCCATAACAACGATAAAAGAAAGTTAAACACTTTTGATAGCAATGCTGATCCAGGAATTTTCCTTGGATATTCTGGTATTGAAGAATCCAGCAAAGCCTATCGAGTGCTTAACTCTCAAACTTTAGTTGTGGAAGAAACACCTCATGTTATTTTTGACGAGTCTATTGATGATTTCTGGAAACAGGAAATTGAAGAGAATGCTAAGAACAAAGGAGTTTCTAGTATTGAAAGGAAAAGCACCGAACCAACTGAAGTGTTAGTGTGGGAACCAAGAAAGGATGAAGATACTGAAGAGTTTCAAGATCAGAAGATCAATCAAGTAACTGAAGGTCCAACTGAAGTTACTATAGAAGGCATCAATCAAGCGAGAGCTCCACTCACTGGAGAACCCAAAGATTATGCAACTGAAGAACGTGTGGAACCAAACTCACCACCAGTTCAACACTCTCCTGCTCGAGAAGCAACTGAATCAATCGCAGAACAACGGTCAACTAAAGGACCGCGACCCATCCTAACTGAAGAACCTCCACCTTCACCAGAGGAAATTAAGAAGTACAAAAGATGGTTTGAGCTACACTGTAAGGACAACATCATTGGAGAACCATCAGACGGTGTGAAGACTCCAAGATCAATGTGCAACCTCGTCTACGACATCAACCATAACTGCATCAACAAAGATGAAAATTTCAGTTGTTACTTATCAGAAACTGAACCCAAAGATGTAGAGAAGCACTGAAATCCACTCAATAGGTTATAGCTATGCAAGAAGAGCTAAATGAATTCAACCGGAATTCAGTTTGGGAGCTAGTGGATCGCCCAGATGATGCAAAGGTTATTGGACTGAAATGGATTTTCAAAAATAAGAAAGACGAAAAAGGAAATGTTTTCAGAAACAAAGCAAGGCTAGTGGCCAAAGGATACAGTCAAGAAGAAGGGATCGACTACAATGAAACCTTTGCCCCTATTACTAGATTGAAAGCAGTTAGACTTTTTCTAGCCTATGCAGCATACAAGAATTTCAAAGTACATCAAATGGACGTGAAGTGTGCATTTTTCAATGGAGTGCTTACTGATGAAGTCTACAAGGAACATCTTCCAGGTTTTGAGGTTGCTGGACCAGATAAGGTGTACAAACTCAAGAAGGCGCTCTATGGATTGAAGCAAGCACCAAGAGCGTGGTATGATACTCCCTTAGAGTATCTGATCGAACAAGGATTCAAGAAGGGATCAGTGGACAGAACTTTGTTCACACTGAAAGAAGGAGAAAATCTCCTACTTGTTCAGATATATGTTGATGATATCATTTTTGGATCCAAATCCGAATGAATGTGCAAAAAGTTTGCTGAAATCATGATGAATAAATTTTAGATGTCAATGATGGGAGAAATAAATTTCTTTTTGGAACTACAAATAAAGCAAACTAAGGAAGGGATACTGATCAATCAGTCAAAGTATGCTAAGGAACTGATCAACAAGTTCGGCGTTCAACACATGAAGACCGTGAAGATCCCAACACCAACTGGAAAGTGAATCCAGGAACTGAAGGAAAATCAGTATCATCAACGAAGTACAGAGAAATCATAGGATCTCTGTTATATCTAACTGCAAGTAGACCAGACATGGCATTTGCAGTTGGAGTATGTGCGAGATATCAGTCAAATCCAAAAGAAGCTCATATGGACGCTGTAAAGCGCATTCTAAGATATCTCAAAGGCCTGCCCAATGTAGGTCTTTGGTATCCAGCCGACGATAACTTCAAGTTTTTAGGATACTCAAACTTAGATTTTGCAGGATGCATAATAGACAGGAAATCAACTTCTGGCACGTGTCAATTTCTAGGCAACAAGCTTATCTCATGGTTTTCTAAGAAGCAGACTTTAGTCGCCACATCTACAACTGAAGCTGAATATGTTGCTGCTCTCAACTACTCTGGATAATGCAACAACTGAAGGACTACGGGATTGAAGAAAAAGAAGTTCCTACATACTGTGATAGCTCAAGAGCTATTGTAATCTCATAGAATCCTGTACATCACACCAGATGCAAGCATGTTGAGATCCGTCATCACTTTATTCGTGATCATGTAGAAAAGAAGGACGTATCAATTGAGAAGATCCACACGAGTGTTCAACGAGCGGATTTGTTGACAAAGGTACTCCCTGAAGAAAGGTTTAACGACCTCTGTGGAAAGAATAGGATTGGTTAATCCAGAAGAATTAAGCCAATCATTCATTGAGATATCAACTAAGGGTGGACTTGTCAACTAAAGATATCAACTGATGTTATACTAACTGATGACGTGTCCACCGAAAAAGTGAGTCAAAGGTTAAGGGGAACTTAAGCTATCAATTAAACTACTTCGAGGTATCGACTGACTACGATGATCAGTCGACCAGTAAGTGCTTACGTGTTTGTTGAATTTTTAACTGAACATTTAATACACTAGTTAACTGAACTGAAATATTATTTTACACTTCAGTTGGTCTCTGGTACGACCGTCGCACTGTATGCGACGGGTCGGATCTAACCCAACCCGAATTAAACATTTCTATTTTAGATTTTGATAATAATAAATAAATTGTGTAGTTTGGTGCAATGGTAGAACCCGCGCCTGTTTGCTTATGTCAAAGGTAAGGGGTTCGGAACCCACTACCCTTTTTTTGACCTGCGTTTTTCTTTCCCTTTTTTCCTTTTTTTTAGCCTATATTTTTCTTCCTTTTCCTGTTTTCTTGTTTTTTTTCTCTTCATATACAACTTTAGTTTTTTCTTCTTCTTATTATTTTTTTACAATGTTTTTTTAATTTTATTTTGTTTGTATTTTATTTATTTTTACATTACATTTCAAAATAATTATTATAATGACAAATAGTAACTATTGACATAAAACACAGTAATGTTTTCGAAAGATTACTTTTCATTATTTCAATAGTTACTTTTTCTTACAATAATAATTACTTGAATAATTATTTAATTATTTTTTCTATATTTTAGTTATTTCTATGTTATTTAATAAGTATAAAATATACATTTGATAGCACAAATGTATACTTATGTTAATATATTAATATTTACCTTTCATTCAATATAAAGTATTTTATTTTCTAAACTCTAAATGTTGAAAACTAAACCCTAAACCTTGAAAACTAAACCCTAAATCATGACCACTAAACCCTAACAACCTGAACACTAAATCAGGAATCTGAATAGGAATAAGTGTTCAGGTTTTTAGGGTTTAGTGTTCATGGTTTAGGGTTTAGTGTTCAAGGATGTAATGTTTTGAAACATTACATTTGTGGGAATAAATGTATACAATTGTGAGAACAAATGTATACCTTATACTAATTAAAAGTAAATATTCGAATATTTACTTTTAATTAGTATAAGGTATACATTTGTTCTCACAATTGTATACATTTATTCCCACAAATGTAATGTTTCAAAACATTACATTTCTTCATAATGATAAATACTTTTTATAAAACAATAATTACAACAAATGTAATCATTTTAAAATATTATATTTGTGCATATCAATAATTACTTTTTATTATGAAAATATTTACTTAATGAAATAAATAAAAATACACATTCTCATTCATAAAAGTAATAATTACAACAAATGTAATAATTTTAAAAAAATTATATTTTTGCATATCAATAATTACTTTTTCTTATGATAATATTTACTTTCAATTAGTATAAGATATACATTTGTTGGAACACATGTATATTCATATTAATATAAGAATTTAATTTCATTTAATAAAAATATTATATTTTCTAAACCCTAAACACTAAATTCTAAACCCTAAATCTTGAAAACTAAACCCTAAACACTTGACTGATTGAGTTTATCAGCTAAATGACTATTTTCATACATGTATTACATTTTCTAGACGTAATGTTTATTTTCATTGAAAATAAGTAGTACTTTTCATATTACTAATTAAAAAGTACAAAATACTAAGAAATTTAGAATTTAATTTAATAAAATAAAATTTTAATTTTTTTGAAATAACTCATAAATAAATAGATAAATATAAAAAAGTAAAACAAACTAGATATTAAAAAAACAAAAATTAAAAATATTAAAAAAATTAAAATAGTAAAAAAAATACAAAGAATAGTAAAAAAAATAGAAAAGAAAAGCAGTAAAAAGAAATGATAAAAAGAAAAAACTAAAATAATGAAAAGAAAAGAAAAACGTTAAAAAAAATCAAAAATATAAAATACAAAAAAACTAAAGAAACAGGAAAAGAAAAGAAAAACGTTAAAAAAAAAATAAGAACAAAATTGCAAAGAAGTAAAAAAAAGAACAAAAGATAAAAGAAAAAGAAGAACAAATTGCAGAAAATGGGTAATGGGTTTCGAACCCTACACACCTCAAGGAATAAAGTTAGCAACTAGCTGTTGCCACTGCACCAAATATTATTTTTGTATTTAGTTGTTAAAAACTGTATTATATAAGATACTAACGCGGATCCGGGTCAAAACGGGTAAAACCCGTCGCATACCATGCGGCGGTTGCATGTAATAATTTGCGTTTACACTTTAACTGAAATATCCTTGCATTCATTTTTGTTAAGCAATTTATTCCACGATGTTAATAATTCCGTCTTTTTATGAAAAATTAGATTTTTAGAACACGTGTTGCTATTACATTCAAAACGGATTTCAAAATTCATTAAAACCACCTAGGGCACGACTTTTCAGAATTTCATAGCCTGTTCACCTTCTTCTCAGGAGATACTGAATACGTTCATTCTTAGTCTTTTCACGTCTCATCTGAGCTTTCTCTCTCACTTCTTTCTTGCTCTAACAATTATATTCCACAGTCAATCTGTGAGAAAAGTTCTCAAATTTGCAGGAAAACTTAGCGATACTATTTCAAAATGGCAAAGACTTCTCACTCCGTTAGCAAGAAAATTGTATGCTACGGGGCTTCAATCACTCCAGAAGCTCAACAAAGCCAGAACACCTACACCAAATTACATAAGATATTGTCTCGTCATGGTTGGCTCAACTTTATACACTATGTGCCTTCACATTTCCTGGAAGACGAGGTGATCAAAGAGTTCTATGACTCCATAGCTCTCAACACCGAAATTGGCCAGTACTCAACTCAGATCACAATTTACAAAATCGCAGACTTCTCATCTTCTGAGAAATACACGGTCAATGTTTCTCAAGTTATCAGGGAGATTTTTCAACTTTCCACCAACGGCTCTGCTCCCGTATTCTCCGACGAAGTCACCAACAAACTTCTTCTTTTTGCCTTGAAGGAAGAATCACCATCTGAGATAAAAAGTACCATGAGTATGTTAGTTCTCCATCCGCACCTCAAGACCCTTGCAAAAATCATAAAGAGGTGTTGGTTAGGTACTTTGGGATCGCCAAATCATATCTCTCGACCCCACAAGGTAGTACTAGCAGCACTAATCTAAACACGATCATTCAATTGGGAACAAGCATATCTTCGAGTCCTAGCAGAGGAGAAGTGTCAAGTCCGTTCTTCCAGACATCTACGATAGGGAAACAGGGTATCTTCAATCATTCTTCACAACACCAAGGAGATACAATGCTTCTATAATGAAGAAATCACAGTGATTGATGCTATCAGTCTTTTTAAAGGTTCTCTGAGCTCATCCCCTGCAGCTCCTACACCACCTTCACCATCAGCAACGACGATTATTTCTTTGTCGTTCGCTGGAATCCACCGCCGCACACGATCTTTTCAGTCCAGATGTGATGCAAGCAAATCTGCAATGCCAGCCTTTAAGCATGATATTGTTTCTTCAAACATTCTTCCTTTGATCGCAGAGGTCTCAGACCCTGCTACTGAGACTCCTTCAGATTCTATTACTGTACCGCCTCATCGTTCACTTCATTCATCTGAGGTACCACCATCATCTCCTCAAGAGCATCCTTATTCACCTCATCAATCGCCCCAACCAACTCAATCTGCTCAACACCATTTCTCATCGATTGATGAAAATCTGTCTCCTAAAAGAAATATTCTTCAATACGTCACTGAAACCTTTCTTACAAAGGTTCCAGATTCTGACCCCTTCGCTCCCTCCTCTTCAGAGACTGATACTTCCCATCCTCAGAAACTCAGGAACTACTTCCTAGGTCTTGCTCAGCATTGTCTCAACATATACATTCCCAACCTTCAGCCAGAATTAACTCCGGATGAATACCAAGATTTGGTACATCTTCTCTTCCACATCTTCATCAGGACTGCTCCTCAGTCACATATTCGGGACCTCAGTGTCCTGCTGTCTGAGTCCGATTTAAACTCTACTGAGTCGGAGCTCTACAAAAAGTTCGACATCACCAACATGTGAGATGCCATACATGATGTGTTTGCAGTGATCTGTGATTATCTGCAAGTACGTGGTTTTCTGTGCAGGACCCCAGGAAAAGAAGACATACCAGAAGCTATGGAAGATGATCACCCAACTGCTCCCCCAACTGAAACCAAGGATCTTCAGCTTGAAAGGCGTATGAAAGCTCAAGAGAAGGACCTAACTGATCTCAAAACCCAAGTCCATACCATTGAATCACAGGTACTGTCAATCAGGCAACTGTTGGATCATTCCCTTTCTGCTGATTCCAAAAAGGGGAAAGAGTTGAAGATTGGTGAAGAGACGAAAAAAGATGAGGGCAAAGAAAATGAAGATGAAAGGAAAGCTACGCGGGAAAGGTCTCTCAATCGACCTCGTAGTGAAGAAAAATGATTTCTGTTTGAATGTTTTGTATTTGTAATTATTTGTTCTCGTATACTTAACTGTTCAAGGACTGACTACTTATCAGTTCCTATGTAATGAAAACAACAATTACCTTTTGTCCAGGCTCTGATTACTCATTTATGATTTTCAGTTATGCTCACTTCTTGTTCTTTAACTGTTGTTCTTCTTTCAGTCAGCAAGATTTTAGGTTATCTTGTTAAGGGGGAATTGTTTTCACCCTGTTTAGCATCTTGCTTTTCTGTTTCAGTCGTCTTTTGGCTTAGGATTGATTGTATGGTTTTAGTATCATCAAAAAGGGGAAAATTGTTGGCAACTTAATGAAATATATGACTCAACCTAAACACCTCTAGATTGACTTGCAATAGGACAAGGACACTCTAGCAGTGGTAAGCTAACCCAATGTCGTCTCTCAAGGAAGATCTTTAAGGGCTTTTAATTATGTCACAAGAAAGCTATAAACTAAGGATATAAAGATGTAAAATTAACTAAAGCTGGGAAAAGTAAACTTAACTAGAAATTAAACTAAAGAATTATCTAGGCGGAAAAAGAATTATTAACTAATGCGTGTAAATTAAACTTAACTAAAACTTAATCTTAAAATTATCTAGGCAAGAAACTATTAAACCCTAGGCAAAATTAAATGCATAAAAGTAAAGAATTAACTAGTCAAGTTGAATTTAAATAACTTAAATTAAAAGCTTCTAATCTAATCTAACTAGGCAGAAACGAAATTGCATAATTTAAAAGAAAGCATCATAAAAACACATAAACTAAATTGCAGAATTTAAAGTGCAGAATTTAAAGAAACGCAAGTAAAAACAAATAAATAAACTTGATTAAAGAATACCGTAAATCGTTTCAAAGATTAAACTGCTGTCACTCAATTCCAATCTTCGAAACAAAGCTAAAACTAAACTAAACTAAACTTGAATTTAAAGAACTATACTAAACTAACTAGAACAGAAATCGAAACTAAGAACTATGAAAGCAATAAAAACCTAAACTTTAGCTAACTAGGCGGAAACTAAAGATTAGGACAAAGAGATTATCTAACTACGTCTAACTAAGCGCCTGGAGGCAGAAGGATTCTTCTCTTGATTCACGTTCAACCCCTTTTATAGACTTCAATTTAATCTTGATCACCATCAAACTTGCTGACTCAACCTAAACACCTCTAGATTGACTTGCAATAGAACAAGGACATCCTAGTAGTGATAAGCTAACCCAAGTCGATCTCACAAGGAAAGTCTTAAAAGGCTTCTAGTAGTATCGTAGGGAAAAGCAATAAAAGAAAGCAGTAAAGGTTTTGATTTAAAAACGTAACTTAAACTTAAACGTAAATTGAACTTAAACTTAACCTAGGCAATAATTTAAACAACTCGAATTAAACCTAACTTAAGGAATTAAACACTTGTAGATTTAAAGACTTCTAATCTAGGCGTGAAACTAAAGTGCATAATTTAAATTGCATAATTGAAAAGAAAGCATAAACGAAAAACGTAAACATGATTAAACGAAAGTAAATTGAATTTAAATACGAAATACCGTAATTGTCTTGAACGTATAATCGTGTCACTCGATCACAATCCAAGAACTAAACTAAAAACGAAATTGAAATCTAACTTAGAACACTAAAAACCTCGAACTAAGAAAGCAATGAAATTCCTAAGCTTTGGATGCCAACAAATTGCAAGGTGGCGTCTAAAACTAGGGCGAAAGATTGATTATTACAATGAAAAGTATGGCCCTATTTATAGACTTCAAATTCCTAAGGATCATCACGGAAGTTGCCATGCAAAGTAGAACTCTAAAGGCAATAGAATCGTTCAAAAGAAGGTAACTTTCCAGCTATGACACGCGCCCCGGAAATAATCTCCTCCCTGGCTGAATTCGGGGTTCTCGCCAGCGGAATGTCTTCAGCTCTGGCTATCGCCAGCGGAATGATGATTTCTCTGACTTTTGCGATCCCGCTGTACTGACTTCTACCCCCCTCTGCTCTGACTCTTCACTCCTCTGGTAATGACTTGGCTACACTGGCTTCTGGATTTCGCTGACTCCAGAGAGATGGTGATTTCTCTGACTCCAGAGAAATGGTGATTTCTCTGGCATCTGATTCCTCTGGCACTTATGTTTCCAGTAGCGAAATGATTTCTCTGGCGCTTTCTTGCTCGCTTTGATTCCTCTGGAACTTCCGCACTCGCCTCGATTCCTCTGGCGTATGATTTCGCTGCTCTGGCTTCCGCGCGGGGTTTTAGCTCTGGCGCGGGCCTTCTCGGTTCTGGCACGGGGGTTTTGCTTCTCTTCCATGCAAGAGTGTGCACAAACACACGATTCTTAGCCCAAATTCTCCAAGATTTGCACTCTTCATCTCGAAAACCTAAATCTCCTTCAAGGCATAAAATAGACCATAAAACGCACCAATTTCCAGAAGATTTAACTTAAAATAAGCACATGCAAACCCCTAAAATTAGAACAATTAGGCATAAATCAACCCCCCCACACTTAGCCTTTTGCTGTCCTCAAGCAAAATCCATATGAATCCTAAGAAGAGATTGATTTCAACAATGCTAATTTCCATCCAAACATTCTCAAAGTCCATTCAAAGTTTTACAATCAAAGCACATCTCTCGATCATGCAAGTAACTCAAAGTTTAAGAAGCAACAAAAGAGTAATGTAAGTAATTCGATCAGACCCAATTCTCCGCTAGAAGTGAATTCCCTAATGTGATCGCCTTTATAATCAATATCACCAATTTCACACTGTGTGCTTAAGATTTTCGACAGTTGAGTCATAATTTATGAAATAAAAACCTATTTGGATGTAATCCAAAGTCTTTTCACGTGGTTTCCCATGCTCATAGTTAGACTAGAGGAGCAGAGACTCAGAGCTGTCACAATTTTCAGAACAGGCCAGATGTTTCAGAGCTGGCAATTTTGAAGTTGGCAATTCGTCCAACATTTTCACAGATAAGATACGATCGTAGGTAATCACAATGACAACACTCCTTCTAGCATCTACCGAACAAATCACGTTTTACTAACTTACAAACATGTTGCAACAAAACTCAAATTCTTTGCACAATCAAGAAACATAAATCAAGAGTAAAACAAGAATAACCACCATTCATTCACAAACCCGAAATTCGCATCGAAAACCATTTACTCTTCCACAAATTCATAAAAATTAGCAAGATTCAAGACCAAAAACTAAGCATAGAAAAATCAATTTCGCCCAATTGAAAGCATAATCACAATAAAACACCCCCCCACACTTAAAGCATGCCATGTCCTCAGGGCACAAAAAGAAATAAGAAGAGTTGAGAATACGTCCCTGATTATCGGCATTGAGACACTGAAGCATCGTGCGAGGTGGTGAAGAGGGGAAATCGCTGGCTGTGGCAGAGCGGAGAGTTGCAGCGCGGAAAAGTACTGCGCTGGAGAAGTGCAGCGGGGAGAAGTACCGCGCTGGAGAAGTGCAGCGGGGAGAAGTACCGCGCTGGGAACAAGACCTACTCACCAAGCATCAAAGTATCCGCAAAGCAACCAAAACTTAGGAAAGACACAAAACAACAACAGAAAAAAAAAAAAACAGAAACTAAAAACAAACCAACGGTGGGTTGCCTCCCACCAAGCGCTAGAGTTAAAGTCTCCAGCCCGACTTCAGATCTGAATTTCAGCAAGGGTTGTGCAGAGCTTGAGACTCCACTTCCATAGTCTGACTCTGGTGCTCGTAGTATGGTTTCACTCGATGGCCATTCACTCGGAAAGTCTCCTTCGTGTTTTCATTGAGTAACTCAACAGCACCATGCTCAAAGACCTCCTTAAGGAAAAACGGACCGCTCCACCTAGATTTTAGCTTACCCGGGAATAACTTCAGTCGAGAATTGAACAAAAGTACCTTCATCCCAGGGCAAAGCTTCTTATGGCATATACGGCGGTCATGGAGTCGCTTCACTTTGTCCTTGTAAATTCTTGCATTCTCATACGCCTCATTGCGTAGCTCATCTAACTCCTCCATTTGCAGCGTGCGCTGCTTCACAGCAGAGTCCAAGTCACAGTTGGCAGCTTTGATCGCCCAATAAGCTTTGTGCTCTATCTCCACCGGCAGATGACAAGCCTTGCCATATACTAGACGGTAAGGACTCATCCCAAGCACACCCTTGAAGGCAGTTCGGTACGCCCAGAGAGCGTCATTCAACTTTGCGGACCAGTCCTTGCGCGAGGGCTGCACCGTTTTCTCCAAAATTCCTTTAATCTGCCGATTGCTCATCTCAGCTTGTCCAGAGGTTTGTGGATGGTATGGTGTTGCAACCTTTGAAGGAATATTAAACTGAATTAACGTTCCGCTTTGCCCGATGATCGTTTCTTGGATTATTATTAATTTATCATACAACGATTAATCCTAACATGCTCCTATGAATTTAACAGCTGCACATTGGAGTTCAGAAATACCTGAAGAATTCAGAAGAATTCGTCAATCTGTCGCTGAACAGGTCAGCCAACTTCAACGCTCCGTTTGGCCCCTCAAATGACCTCCAATCGTATTTTGTGCAGAAATACGACTTCTTCGTCTTCGAAAGAGCTTTTCGTGGCCGCCTGTTCCACCTCAATCGGAGTTCTGTAGAGGAAGTTATGGCTGTTCTTCGGAGACTGCCAGAACTTGATTTCCTGCGAAAATCTGACTCCAGCTCAGATCTTCTGAACTGTATCCCGCTCAGCTTTCACCGTTGGATGGACAACGTTCTATGAAAGTCCCAAGAGAGAAATAAAAGCTCCACACGTTTCCCTGCGCCCCACAGCTCTCCAAAACCCTAATATTTTATCAGTGTGTTTTTCCTGAGAGCTGACAGCTGTATTTATAATTATTGAAATACGTGTAGGCGCCAGAAACTCTGTGTGGGGCGTTTTTCTCTTCTTCTAGGGCTAGGAGACTTTGGGCCAGTCCAGGGACCAGATACAAGGAATAAAGATGGGCCTCAAATAAATTAATTTATCTATGGTCAGCCCAGACCATAATTAATTTATAAATATCAGTTCATTCCACTAGTACCAATACACGAACTTAAGCAGTACCACTCAAACCTTATTATTGCGCACGAACTTAATCAACCTGCAGGGTTTATCGCAATAAACATTATTGAGCTCCTTAAGGGGATGTCATTATCCTATACGGATACGAGTACCAATACAGATAATCAGATATCATATATTAATCGCTATCACCCAAGATACAGAGTACTCAAGTTACTATATAACTCTCGCTCATAGTAAGTCAAAGTGATAGACGAATCAATATATATATCTGACATCTTATTAGTATTAAGATCTTATAAGTCACCGAGATCTCTAATTCTTCACTTAAGTCAGATAGAAGAATATATCTCACTGCGGTCCTATCAATACGTATTACGTACCAGTATAGATAAGTAGTCAAGACAAACTACTTCCATCTATACCGCAACCTAAACCAATAACTTGTCCTAGAGTTATTTCGGTTGTGATCATATTATATCTCTTAAGGTTAATCCAATTATATGGTCTTCTGTGATCTACAACACACCATATAATCTACTTATATAGAGATAAAGAACATACATATGCAATCATGAACCCAATCAGATAGGAGATTAGATAGTGAACTTAGGAAACATTGTATACAAGCATAAAACGTTCTTGCTTTCAGTATACAAATCCTAACAACCTTGTGCGTGATCCCATTCTTCTTCATGAGCTTTGCAAACAACTTATTGCAGAAGTGCTTGCCTCCATCGCTAATGATAGCTCTAGGAAATCCGAATCTAGAAAGGATGTTCTCTTGCACAAACTTAAGCACCACATTAGCATCACATGTCCGCGTGGGGATAGCCTCAACCCATTTGGACACGTAATCTACAGCAAGTAAAATATATTGAAATCCATGCGAAGTAGGAAATGGTCCCATGAAATCAATGCCCCACACATCGAAGATCTCGACAATTAAAATGCTTTGGAGGGGCATCTCATTTCTGCGGCCAATATTTCCTACTCTCTGACACCGATCGCAAGCAAGAGTGAAGGTGTGTGCATCTTTGAAAATGGAAGGCCAAAACAAACCTGATTGAAGAATTTTATGTGCTGTTTTCTGCCCCCCAAAGTGTCCACCACAATGACCCTCATGGCACATTTTTAACACTTGTTGTTGCTCCTCTGTCGGCACACACCGTCGAATGACATCATCCTTTCCAAGCTTGAAAAGGTGAGGAATCTCCCAATAATAGTGTCTGCATTGAGCTAAAAATCTCTTTCTTTCCTGCGATGTCAGCTTAGGCCGTAGAATACCACAAACTAAGTAATTGACAATATCTGCATACCAGGGCTCGGCACTCGCAGGGCTGCTCTGAACAGCGCTGAGTTCGGCAGAGCTGGTCAGAGCAGAGCTGGCTTCGATTCTACGCTGGAGATGTCGGCTCCTCTGCTCTGGTACCGACTCCTCTGCTCTGGTATTCGACTCCTCTGCTCTGGCATGGGCAGAGTGGATCTCGGCAGTGCTGCTCTTATCAAGGGTTAATGCATATGTATGCTCAAAAGGAAAAGATTCAGGGATGCAATTGAGACTCGATTCTATCAGATTTTTATCCAATCGGGAAAGGTGGTCAGCTACGTGATTCTCGCTCCCTTTCCTATCCCTGATCTCTACATCAAACTCTTGCAACAGTAAGACCCAACGGATGAGACGAGCTTTAGCCTGAGGTTTAGTCATCAAGTATCGAAGTGCAGCATGGTTACTATGGACAATGACCTTAGACCCAATGATGTATGCTCGAAATTTATCTAAGGCAAAGACCACAGCAAGCATCTCTTTTTCAGTAGTGGTGTAATTTACTTGAGCGCTATTCAAAGTTAAACTAGCATAGTAAATCACACGTAACATCCTATCCACACGCTGACCTAGCACCGCTCCTACAGCAGAGTTAGATGCATCACACATGATCTCAAAGGGTAATGACCAATCGGGTGCAATCACAACCGGGGCAGAGCTCAACTTAAGTTTTAATGTTTCAAAGGCATGCATGCAAGAGTCATCAAAATTAAAAGGAACGTCCTGAGCTAGTAGTTTGCATAGAGGTTGGCTAATTTTAGAGAAATCTTTAATGAAACGTCGATAAAAACCGGCGTGACCTAAGAAACTCCTAATCCCTTTGACATCAATAGGGGGTGGCAACTTTTGGATTACCTCCACCTTAGCTCTGTCGACCTCTAGTCCATGCTTAGACACCACATGACCCAAGACAATCCCACGAGTAACCATGAAATGACTCTTTTCCCAACTCAAAGTTAGGCCACTTTCAATACACCTTTTCAAGACTACATCAATCTTAGTCAAACAATCATGAAAAGACTGCCCAAAAACCGAAAAATCATCCATAAAAACCTCCACGCATTTACCAATCATATCAGAGAATATGGACATCATGCATCGTTGAAACGTCCCGGGCGCATTGCACAATCCGAACGGCATCCTCTTCCATGCAAATGTCCCAAAAGGCGTGGTGAATGCAGTCTTGACTTGATCTTCCGGTGCGATTACGATTTGGTAGTATCCTGACAAACCATCTAGAAAATAATAAAAATCATGTCCTGCTAAACGGTCTAACATTTGATCAACAAAAGGAAGAGGAAAGTGATCCTTTTTGGTGACGGCATTGAGTTTCCTGTAGTCGACGCACATCCGCCATCCCATGGTAGGGCGCGTCGGTACCATCTCCATCTTGTCAATGCGCACAACCGTCATTCCTCCTTTCTTTGGCACGACATGCACCGGGCTCACCCACTCACTATCGGCAACTGAATAGATAATCCCTTCGGCAAGAAGCTTAAGGATTTCCTTGCGCACAACCTCCATCAGCATAGGGTTCAAGCGTCGCTGGGCATCTCGCTTGGGTGTAGCTCCTTCTTCTAGGTTGATCCTGTGCATGCATGTGGCTGGACTAATGCCACGTATGTCACCTATGCTCCATCCCAGCGCTGCTTTGTTTCTCTTCAACACCTCGAGCAACGCCTCTTCTTTCTCTAGAGTCAGAGTAGACGAGATGATGACTGGCTTCTCATTTCCGTCTTCTAAAAAGACATACCTGAGATTGGTTGGGAGTTCCTTCAATTCGAGTGCTGGTTTCTTTGCCCCCACCTGTTCCTCCTCTAAGCTGGGCAATGCAGGTTTGGGCAGTGCAGGATTGCTGGGCAGGTCAGCGCTGCCAGTGCTGAAGTCAGAGCAGCGAAGCTCCCGCGTCAGAGCAGCACCGAACTCTTCAGCTTCCCGCGCTAGTTCTTCCATGTCTGCTGATCCAGCGCAAACTTCCTGGCATTCCTGCTCCTGTAAAAATACCTTCTCAACCAAGCCATTAATAGCATCTATATATGAGCATTCATTCATAAGGTTGACCAAAGGCATAGCCCGATTTTCATGCACTGAGAAAGACACCGACTCCCCCAACACTGACATTTTAATAGTTCCATTTTTTACATCAATCAACGTGTTAGTGGTCGCCATAAAGGGCCTTCCTAATAGCAAAGTATGATCTCTACCATTCTCGTGCACATCCCCAATCTCCAGAACGACAAAATCAACGGGCACTATCAGACCCCCGACTCTAACTAGGATATCTTCTACTATACCACGGGGATACCTGACGGACCTATCAGCAAGTTGGAGGCACATGCGAGTAGATTTTAAATTACCTAACTCTAATTGTTGAAAAATAGAGTAAGACATCAAGTTAATCCCAGCCCCCAGATCCAACATACCCGTGGCTTCCTTACCATTTCCCAAAGCAATATTAATCACAAAACTACCTGGATCACGTTGCTTGGGTGGCAAAGATTGCTGCATGATTGCGTTTGCAACTTCGGAGACCAACACCTTCTCATTGTCACCGAACCTTCTTTTGTTGGATGCCAATTCCTTGAAGAATTTCACATATGCAGGAACATTTCGGATCACATCAAGTAGAGGCAAATTCACATTTACCTTGGCGAACATATTGTAGAATTCTTCAAACTGTCGGTCCTGCTTTTCATTTCTCAGTCTGTTTGGAAAAGGAGCCGGTGGTCGATAAGGTGTAGTAGCTTTGTGGAGCTTGACCTCCGTCGCCTTCTCTCCTTCCTGTTGCTGGTCTACCTTCTCTCCATCAGTTGGACTGGTCAGAGTGGAACTCGACATCTCTGGCGAAGTGATTCCGCTGGCGAAGTGATTCCTCTGCTCTGGAGATTGACTTCGCTGCACTGGAGATTGACTTCGCTGGCCTGGCTTGGTTCCGCTGGCCTGGCTTGGCTGCTCTGGCGAAGTAAAGGTAGAGCTTGGCTGTTCTGCTCTGGTCAAATTAGGAACCTCCACTTTGTTATCCACCATCTTACCATTGCGAAGAACAGTTACAGCAAGAGCTTGATGCGTCTGAGCAGGTTGACCATGAAACTTCCCGGGTTGCTGTTGTTGTTGGATTTGATTCAATGCACCGAAAAGTTGTCCAACCGTAGTTTCGAGCCTTTTGATCGTAGAAGCTTGGGACTCCATACTTTGTTTGCTCATCTCCATAAAGGCTTGCAGTGTTTCTTCGAGCGTGGATTTTTGTGGTGGAATCGGCGGCGCATTCTGTTGCGGAATGGATTGCTGCTGTTGGTATTGTGGTCTGTATGGTTGAGAAGACCCCTGCGGTGGTGGGAAATACTGTTGTTGTTGATAGCCCATCTGGGGTGGTCGACGGAATTGATTCCCCCCAAAATTTTGATTTCCCCATCCTCCATTCGGCTGACTCCTCCATCCTCCAACGATATTCTGTGGACCTTGATTCATGCTCTGGCCATATGGTCTACTCTGCACTTGATTGTAACTTTGGAATCCTTGTGCCGCATAGACTTCAGCTTGTCCTTCTGGAGTAAATTCTCCCATTCGATGACACTCATGGGCTCCATGGCTGACATCTCCACAAATACCACAAGGTTCAGTGTACTGCAGGGCAGGGTTCGGCGAGGCTGACATTGGCAGAGCAGGATTTGGCTGAGTTGGCATCGGCGGTGCTGAATTCTGAACTGGAGAATTTTCCATCTTTTCCATCTTGAGCTGTTGAACTTCTCGCATGATCGAAGCCAATTGCTGCTGCATCTCGAACTGATTTGTCACGGCACTAGCCTCCACTCTCCGTCCACGGACTGACTTCTGTTGGGAGCTTTCGGCCAAGGTCTTGAAAATCTCTTTCAGATCTGCCACAGTCTTCCGAGCTATGTTTCCTCCTGCCGTGCTGTCCACCATAAATTGGGCAGTTTGCACTAACCCATCGTAGAAGAACTGCATCAACATAACATTCGTGAATTGATGTTGAGGGCATTGACGGAGGAGTTCTTCATATCTCTCCCAAGCTTCATGCAAAAGCTCATCCGCTCCTTGGGTGAACTCCATTATTTTTGTTCTCAGCTCCTGTGTTTTGTGGCTTGGGTAGTATTTCAGCATGAATTTTTCACAAGCATCTCCCCACGTAGTGATAGAGTTGGGCGGCAGAGAGAGCATCCACGTCCTGGCCCGGTCTTTAAGTGCATAGGGGAAACACTTGAGCTTGAGTTGGTCCTCCGTGAGGCTAAGCAGAGGAATCGTTTGCACTTGTGTGCAAAAGTCTCGGATGAATTGCAGAGCATCCTCGCTTGGCATCCCGTGGAACACCGGCAGCAAATTCGAGTCGTTGGGTTTAAGATTGTAGTTTCTCACATCAGTGGGGAGCACGATTGCCGACGTGTTGGTATCTCCGATTACCGGCCTGGTGAAGTCTCCCATATATTCCGTGTTCTGGGCCATCTCATTCTTTTCCTTGTTTAAATTCTGCTTAGTGCAAAAATTGGCGGAGCTGGCCTCTTCCTCCTTAGTGTGTTTTGCCGTGGCTGTCGAGTGCTCTGTATCGGCAGAGCTGGCGTCCTCTCTCGTTGGCTGCTCTGAAGGCTCCGAGTCAGAGCTGGCTGGCGAATCTAGTTCCTCCTCTCCTGCGCTCTGCTCGGGTAGTTCAGAATCAGAGTAGGACTTGACAGAGCTGGCTTCTTCCTCTTCTACAGTCTGCTCTGGAACTTCAGGTTCAGAGTCAGAGAAGAAATCTTCAGTTCTGTCACGTGTTTCTCCGTCAGAGCTGGAGTTTGAACCGCCTGCTCTGTCGTTCCCGATCACTCCCTTGCAGCTATTCTTCCTGAAAATCCCATCGCTCGTACTATGCAAAGGAGACACCAATTTGCCTTTAAGACTACGGCGTCCCTGCATGCACAACACTGAACAAACGGATTAAACGCACCGAGTGGAAGAAACGTAAAAACAAAAATTAAATAAAGCAAGTAAAAACGACACAACTAAAACGCCTAAAACTTTCCCCGGCAACGGCGCCAAAAATTTGACTCAACCTAAACACCTCTAGATTGACTTGCAATAGAACAAGGACATCCTAGTAGTGATAAGCTAACCCAAGTCGATCTCACAAGGAAAGTCTTAAAAGGCTTCTAGTAGTATCGTAGGGAAAAGTAATAAAAGAAAGCAGTAAAGGTTTTGATTTAAAAACGTAACTTAAACTTAAACGTAAATTGAACTTAAACTTAACCTAGGCAATAATTTAAACAACTCGAATTAAACCTAACTTAAGGAATTAAACACTTGTAGATTTAAAGACTTCTAATCTAGGCGTGAAACTAAAGTGCATAATTTAAATTGCATAATTGAAAAGAAAGCATAAACGAAAAACGTAAACATGATTAAACGAAAGTAAATTGAATTTAAATACGAAATACCGTAATTGTCTTGAACGTATAATCGTGTCACTCGATCACAATCCAAGAACTAAACTAAAAACGAAATTGAAATCTAACTTAGAACACTAAAAACCTCGAACTAAGAAAGCAATGAAATTCCTAAGCTTTGGATGCCAACAAATTGCAAGGTGGCGTCTAAAACTAGGGCGAAAGATTGATTATTACAATGAAAAGTATGGCCCTATTTATAGACTTCAAATTCCTAAGGATCATCACGGAAGTTGCCATGCAAAGTAGAACTCTAAAGGCAATAGAATCGTTCAAAAGAAGGTAACTTTCCAGCTATGACGCGCGCCCCGGAAATAATCTCCTCCCTGGCCGAATTCGGGGTTCTCGCCAGCGGAATGTCTTCAGCTCTGGCTATCGCCAGCGGAATGATGATTTCTCTGACTTTTGCGATCCCGCTGTACTGACTTCTACCCCCCTCTGCTCTGACTCTTCACTCCTCTGGTAATGACTTGGCTACACTGGCTTCTGGATTTCGCTGACTCCAGAGAGATGGTGATTTCTCTGACTCCAGAGAAATGGTGATTTCTCTGGCATCTGATTCCTCTGGCACTTATGTTTCCAGTAGCGAAATGATTTCTCTGGCGCTTTCTTGCTCGCTTTGATTCCTCTGGAACTTCTGCACTCGCCTCGATTCCTCTGGCGTATGATTTCGCTGCTCTGGCTTCTGCGCGGGGTTTTAGCTCTGGCGCGGGCCTTCTCGGTTCTGGCACGGGGGTTTTGCTTCTCTTCCATGCTAGAGTGTGCACAAACACACGATTCTTAGCCCAAATTCTCCAAGATTTGCACTCTTCATCTCGAAAACCTAAATCTCCTTCAAGGCAAAAAATAGACCATAAAACGCACCAATTTCCAGAAGATTTAACTTAAAATAAGCACATGCAAACCCCTAAAATTAGAACAATTAGGCATAAATCACTTGCCATGCAAAACTGGACTCTAAAAGGAATAGAATCGTGTAAACATAGGTAAGTCCAGCTGGCAGCGTGCTCTGCAAGTCACCTCGACTCTGGCAAAAATCGTAGCTCTGCAACATTATCGAACTTTGGAAACTCGGCTCTGTAAAGGTATGGCATAGCTAAAAGTCGGCTCTGCAAAGTTCAGATCTGGCGAGTAGTGCAGAGCTGAAAAGTCAGCTCTGTAAAGTTAGCGCTGCATATGTTGACTCTGTCGATTTAGCTCTGCTCTGTCAAGTTTACTCTGGCGCGTAAGTCAGCTTTGTCGATTTAGCTTTGCTCTGATAAGTTGGTTCTACTCTGGAGATCTCAGCTCTGATAGGGAAGTTCAGCTTTGGAGATTTCAGCTCTGACTATGAAGTCAGCTCTGCTCTGGTACAGAGCTATCCGAGCAACTCTGCTCTGCTCTGCTCTGCACGCGGACTTTTTGTCACGACCGCACTTACTAAGGATAGCAAATTCGGGGAAAACGCGACTAGGGAAGGGGAATTAGGAGCGGGATTAGAAAAGGGGCATGTTTAGCTTCTTGATGACTCGACTTGTATAAGGAAAACAATTGAAATTAACTAGAATTCAACGAAGGTCACAAGGAAACGTACATAATATTATCCAAAAGAGGTACTCAACGAGTTTGAGTACATTATTAAATAATACATATTGTTTTGACAAGATATCATAATGTCTTTAGCAAAATCAGTGTTCGCAGCGGAATAATAATTTGAGTATATGTATGAAGACATATACTCTACTCTGAAGTACTCATCCTAGATTGACAGAAGCTCCGCTTGCACACTACATCCTCGATCACTGCTCAACCTGCACATTTATAAATACATGCAGGGCTAAGTACAGGAGTACTTAGTGGACACTTGCCGAAATTTACATACATGCATAATATTTTATTGTCAAGCCTTTCAACAGTAGTAAGATACGAGGGTTTTCCTTTAAAGACTCGTATTTACCAAACATAATATCATTTCTTTCATCAATAACCCGCGCAGGTATTTTATATCATTAATTACCATATCAGTAACTCGTGCCGAGAGGGAGGCCTCCCTCTACGGACACTATGATCGGCCAACCCGCTAGATGACTCACGATCACAAGGTGTACACTAATTCCGAAGGGATTTGCGGTCCCATCCAGAATCCGAATTCGATTAACATCAGATAGGCAATTAATAATAAAACATAAAGCATTTAGGCATTGACAATATCATTTAAATTCATAAGCATAAAGTCTTAACAATTCTAATATGTAATTTTAGTTTATACATAGAAAGCCCACCTGAATAGCAGACTCACGGTTTTAGCTCTAACTCTGGTGCTTGACCTTTAATCCGAGAAAATAAAATAAGATTCTAATTCTCGAAAAATCTCAATAAATGAGGATGCGTGAAATGATTATGCATGACTCATATTCCTTTAATTAAATTATGAGATGCTAATCCTATTTAAGGAATTAAAGCTCGTCTTATGAGGTCGGATTATTAATCTTATCTCGTCAAAACCTTAAACTCAAAACATTATCACATAACTATCATTTAGGTTCGAAACTATTTATTCGAACATCAACATGCGCATTAATCATAACTCGTTCTATTTATGTCATCAAGTCAAATATTCCGTCATTTAAAAACAAATCCTATAATATTACATAGATAAATTATATCATCATAGATCATGCTTTCTTATTTAAAATCATTTAATCATTTTCAAATAATCCATATTAATGAGTCATTTGAAAAGAATTAATTTAAATGAGAGTTTAACTCAAAATATTTTATTTTATAATCCATTTATAAATACTTGAAATAAAGAACTCCATTTAAATAATTAATTTAAAGGTCAATATATAATTAAATTAATCAAGCTCAATTTAAATTAATAATTAAGAGCTCAAATAATTTAAATAGATATAAGCCCAAATTAATTAGATAAATTAAGTCTATCATGTTTTTCTTTGAATAAGACCCAAACAATTTAATTAAAATAGGTCCAAATCCTTTAATTAAAAGAAGCCCATCAGATTTTATTTGTAAAGGGCCGAGCCCAAACATTTAAATCGAAGCCCATCTGTTAATTAAATAAGGGCCCAAACACTTATTAAAAACGGCCCAAGTCTCGGCCCAAACAATTTAATTAAATCGGCCCAAACAATTTAATTAAATCGGCCCAAGAATTTAATTAAATCGGCCCAAGAGTTTAATTAAATCGGCCCAAGAATTTAATTAAATCGGCCCAAGAGTTTAATTAAATCGGCCCATACCCGGCCCAAATCCTAACCTAAATATACACACACACTAAATACACTCAAACACACACATTCAAGCTGCGCCCCATCTCTTCTTTCTCACTCTCTCTCTCGCCTTTCCCTCTCTGTTCGGCTGAGGGCGGCGCCGCCTCCGGCGCGCCGCCTCGCCGTCGCCTCCTCCCCTCCCTTCTCCTCTATCTCTCTCGCTCCCTCGGCCGCTGGAACCAGGCGCAGCAGCGCAACCACGCCGCCGCTGTCATCTCCTCCGCCTCTCCTCCACGGCAGATCCGCCGCCGCCGTTCAACGCCACAGAATTCGCCTGAGGAGCAGCGGCGATAGGCCGCGCCACCCTCGGCTCTCCCTTCACTCACCGAAACCCGGCGCCCCTGTAACGCCCCGAGCTCCACCATCTGCGACCGGTTCAGCGGGTACAGCGCCACCCCGAAGAGCGCCCGCAGCCGCCTGCACCGCCCCGGCCGCCATCTCCCTCCGGCGAACTGACAGCGGTAAGCCGCCGTGCCTTTGCTTTGCCTCTACTATCTGCCTTGGTTCGATCTTGGCCGGGGTCGCCTCTGTCTCTCCCTCAAATCTCCTCCGGCGGAGCAAAAGCAGCCGCCGGACTTGGCCCCCTCTGTTGCAGCCCCGCGTCCAGCCGCCGCTGCCGTCCAGCCGCCGGATCGTTGCTGCTATTTGGGGTCCCGATGAGGTTGGCGAGTTCGCCCTGTTCCGACCATCGTCGTCGTCATCGGGCAGTCAGCCCTTCCTCTCAAGATAAGTCTTTTTCTTACTCAATTATCTCGGTTCTTAACGTGAATTAGGCAAGAATAAAGTGTAATCTCTTCTTGCTTTGCATAAACTCAAATTATGCTCGTTTAAAACTACATACGAACTGCTACTTGTTCATGAAAGCGTAGTTGGTTGCTTAGTAAGTTCAAGATGCTATAAGGTCTTCTATGATTGAACTGATCATGCCCATGCTTTAATATGAATGCTTTACTGGAATGGATATTTGAGATAGAATCAATACCTTGAATGTTTGTGTTGGTTGTTGAATGAACTGAGATAATCTGGCAGTTTGGCAGAGTAATGAATAAACGATCTCTCTCTCACTTCTTCAAGTGTTAAGGTGTTACTGGAATGGCTTGAGGATACTTGGCAGAGCACCGAATGAAGAGCAGTGCAGTGTGGAATGGGAATGAAATGAAGATTAATAGCTGCTGAAATCTGAAACCACATGAAGGTGTTCGGGTGTGAAAATTTTACAAATATGCTGCTGGAGCTGGAGTCAAAAAAGAGTATCACATAGGCGTGGAGCTGGAGTCAAAAAAATGTCCAGAATAGATGGCTGAGCATGCTTGAGCATGCTTAAGGGATAGCTGCAGATTTTCTTCACACACATACACTATTCCTTTTTTTTTTTTAAGTGTTGGTAGATAGATAGAAAAATAGGGGTTTGTAAAGTGAAGTATAAACAGAAGCAATAATTCTTGTCTTGGAATTTCTATATCTGTAATATTGTATTGCGTTTTTAAATAAAAATCAACTCCCGGGTTTTGTTAATATCGCGTGTTTATAAAACTACTCGATATCATGCTTCCTTGCTTAGCTAAAATAATTCTAAATTAAATCCGTAGATTTAATTCTTCATAAGCCGGAATAAATTCACGACTCAAGAAATAATAATAAAAATAGAAAAATAATTCTATTGTGATTAATAAATAACATGACTTAGCTAAGTCATTTATGAATCTGAATTGAATAATTATTGGTTTATCCAATAATTTTCATCGCGGTTTTATTTACGCGAAGCTAACTGGCTTAGAAATAAAATAATAATCCTGCTTAATTAGAATATAATCCAGTGTCATAAGTTGAATTTAAATCATAAATAATTACTGGGCTTGATTTACTGAAAGATGAAATAATAATTATCGTATTACTGGATTTAAATATAATAAAAGAGCGGGTTGTTACATACTACCCCTCTTAACAAAAATTTCGTCCCGAAATTTGCATACCTATGTGAAAAGTTCTGGGTATTTTTCTTTCATCTGGTCCTCAAGTTCCCACGTTGCTTCTTCCGGTCCATGGTGTCTCCACAGTATTTTGACTGACGCGATCGATTTATTCCTTAACTCTTGCACCTTTCGGTCCAAAATGGCTTCAGGTTTTTCCTCGTACGTCAAGTCTGGGTTAAGAATCATTTCATCTTGGTGAATCACGTGTTTGGGGTCAAACACGTACCGTCTCAGCTGTGACACGTGGAACACATTGTGGACGTTTCCAAAGCTAGGTGGCAGTGCCAACCTATACGCTACGGGACCTATTCTTTCAAGGATCTCATAAGGTCCTACAAAACGGGGTCTCAACTTACCCTTAACACCGAATCTAACGATCCCTTTCGAGGGTGATATTTTAAGGAAAACCTTGTCTCCAATCTGAAATTGTAGTTCAGTTCGTCGGGTATCAGCATAAGACTTCTGTCTGTCCTGGGCCTCTTTAATTCTTGCTCTAATCTGGCGGATGGTCTCAATCATCTCGCTTACTGCATCTGGCCCAAGGATTTTTCTTTTACCCACCTCATCCCAGTAAAGTGGTGATCTACACTTCCTTCCATACAGCGCCTCATAAGGTGCCATATCAATGGTTGCCTGGTAACTATTGTTGTAGGCGAATTTGATTAACGGCAGCACTGATTCCCAACTTCCTCCTCGGTCTAGCACCACTGTCCTCAACATATCTTCAAGGGTCTGAATTGTCCTTTCTGATTGTCCATCTGTTTGAGGGTGAAAGGCGGTGCTAAAGTTTAATCTCGTTCCCAACTCTTTCTGCAAACTGATCCAAAATCTAGAAGTAAATTTTGAATCTCTATCTGAAGTAATGGATATTGGTATTCCATGTAGCCGTACAATCTCACGAATGTACAGTTGGGCTAGTTTCTCCGATCCATGGGTAATTGGAATCGGTATAAAATGAGCGCTCTTTGTGAGACGGTCTACTATTACCCAAATAGATGTGTTGCCCCTATTTGTCTTGGGTAGACCCGTCACGAAATCCATCGCTATGTGCTCCCACTTCCATTCTGGAATTTCCAATGGCTGTAATTTCCCATATGGTCGTTGATGTAAAGCTTTCACTTGCTGGCATGCAAGGCAACGCTCTACAAACGAGGCTATATCTCGTTTCATCCCGTCCCACCAAAACTTCTATTTTAGATCTTGGTACATTTTGGTACTCCCGGGATGAGCGGTATAGGGCGTGTCATGAGCTTCACTCATGATCTCGTTTCTGAGTTCCTCGTTATGGGGAACACACAATCTTCCTTCAAAAAGAACTGCGTTATCCGTTGCCTCTTGGTAGCCTCCTGGCGTGCCTGTTCGGATCTTGAGACGAACTTTTTCCAAGCTCTCATCCGTTCTCTGGGCACTGACGATCCTTTCTCTGAGGTCTGGGACGGCTACCAGAGTTGCAATAATTGCTCTTGTCGTTGCCGGTGGCTGAACCACTTCTATCTTCAATTTGTCAAAATCCCTTACAAGCGTGTCTTCTTGAGTGAGAAGAAGTCCTAACTCGGATTGAGTTTTACGACTTAAAGCATCAGCTACTACATTAGCTTTTCCCGGGTGGTAGTTGATACCGCAGTCGTAATCCTTCACGAGCTCGAGCCATCTCCTCTGTCTCATATTCAAGTCTTTCTGCTCGAAAAAATACTTAAGGCTTTTGTGATCAGTGAAGATTTCACATCTAACTCCGTATAGATGGTGTCTCCAAATTTTCAGAGCATGCACAATTGCTGCTAGTTCCAGATCATGAGTGGGGTAGTTCAATTCATGTGGCCTTAGTTGTCGCGAGGCGTAGGCAATGACCTTTCCTTCTTGCATCAACACACAACCTAGCCCATTTTTGGACGCGTCCGTGAAGATCACGTATTCTTTATCGGCTGCTGGAACTGCTAGCACTGGTGCAGTTGTCAATTTCTTCTTCAGCTCTTGGAAGCTGGCTTCACACTCTTCGTTCCACTTATACTTGATTCCTTTGCGAAGTAATTGCGTCATTGGTCTCGCTATTTTAGAGAATCCTTCGATGAATCTCCGGTAGTATCCCGCCAAACCTAAGAAACTTCGGATTTCATTAGGTGTGGTTGGTGATTTCCACTCGCGCACTGCTTGCACCTTGGCGGGGTCCACCTTGATTCCATCTGCTGATACGATGTGCCCTAGAAACATTACTTCTTTCAGCCAAAATTCGCACTTGCTGAATTTGGCGAACAACTTCTCCGTCTTTAATGTCTCCAGGATGATTCTCAAATGATTTTCATGTTCTTGGTCATTCTTAGAATAGATGAGGATATCATCTATAAACACTAAGACAAATTTGTCTAAGTATGGATGGAAAACTCGATTCATGAGGTCCATGAATACTGCCGGTGCATTGGTTAGACCAAATGGCATGACAACGAATTCATAGTGACCATATCTTGTGCGGAAAGCGGTCTTAGATATATCCTCTGATCTGATCTTCAGTTGATGATACCCAGACCTTAAATCTATTTTTGAGAATACACTGGCTCCTTTGAGTTGATCGAACAAATCATCTATCCTTGGGAGAGGGTATTTGTTTTTAAGCGTCAGTTTGTTCAACTCTCGATAATCAATACACATCCTCATGGTTCCATCTTTCTTCTTGACAAAGAGTACAGGCGCTCCCCAAGGCGAGACACTGGGTCTGATGAAACCCAAGTCCAAGAGTTCCTGTAGTTGCACCTTTAATTCTTGTAGTTCCTTTGGGGCCATCCTGTACGGTGCCTTTGATACTGGGGCAGATCCAGGTTCTAGATCAATGGTGAAATCTAGTTGTCTGTCTGGAGGTAGTCCTGGCAATATTTCAGGAAAAACTTCTGGAAAGTCTCGTACTATTGCCACATCTTCCACCTTCTTGTCTTCACTAGCTTCCCCGTTTAGGTAGACGAGATAAGCTGTGCTTCCTTCCTTCATCATCTCTTTTCTGGCTTGTAATGCGGATATCACTGGTACTCTTTTCTTCATACCTATGCCGTGAAATTCCGTCGGTTCCTTTCCAGGTGGTCGAATAGAAATTTTTCGTTCACTACAAAGGATGGTGGCGTGATTCTCAGCTAGCCAGTCCATTCCTAAGATCATATCTACGTCCTACATGAGCAGAATATTAAGATTGTTCGCTACCATCTTAAGTTCTCCTATTTCAAATTCTACGTTCGAGCAAACATGTGTGGTGGTAGATCTTTCTCCTGAGGGTGTAGTGATTCTTAAGGCACACTTAGCTCGTTCTGATTCGATTTCTAAGGTATCTACACAAGGGGCAGATATAAAAGAATGCGAGGCACCAGTATCGAACAGAATCATTATGGAAAAACCTTTAAGCTTGCCCATACCTGCCAGGTTTCCTTGGTTTTTCTCGGGCTGGTTTTGGGTGAGAGCAAAGGCTCTCGCCTGCTGCGGCAATGGTTGTTGCCGCCTCTGTTGCTGTTGGCGCTGTTGGTTCTTGTGTTGGTATTGCTGCTGGTATGGCTGTTGTTGGCGGGGCTGGTATTGGTATTGCTGCTGGTATGGCTGTTGTTGGCGGGGCTGGTGTTGCCCTTGAACTGCTTGCAGGGGCTGGGCATAAGTGGCCCTGATTGCCGCGCCCTGCTGTTTGTTGGGGCATTGTGAGGAGTAGTGGCCCTTCTGGCCACACGTGTAGCAACTGTCAGTTCCAGCCTTACAGACACCACGATGTGGTTTGTGGCATTTTGGACAAAGGGGAACTTCATTTTGTCTTTGGCTGCCTCCAGCCGGGGCAGGACCCTGTTGCTTCCCTTGTCCTTGTTGCTGATATTGTCCCAACGGCGCATTTCCTTGCCATGGCCTCTTGTTAGTCTGGTTTTCATTTCCTCTATGGTCGTTCCAGTTGCGCTTCCCTTTAAAGTTCTGAGGGCGTGCAGGTGGGTTGGCTGGCGCTGAGGTCTGTGGCGGAGCCAACCTTTCTACTGGCATCGCAGCTTCGATGTCCAGTGCCCTGTTCAAAGACTCAGTGTATGAGAGTCCACCATGACTAGCTAGAGTCATCCGAATCTCGTGCCTCAGACCGGCACAAAATTTCTCCGCCATTTTCTCATCAGTATCCACCTGTTGCGGAGCATAACGCGATAGATCGCAGAACTCTCTGTCATACTCTGTCACCGTCTTCTTCCCTTGTTTCAGGCTATAGAACTCAGCCTCCTTCTTCTTTCTGTAGCTCTTGGGAATATACTTATCATATAATCCCGTCTTAAAGTCTTCCCAAGTGTATGCTGCCCATTGTTCGGGAGTCAGAGTCTTTCGGCGGGCTTCCCACCAAAAGTCAGCCGATCCGGCTAGTTGGAAAGACATACACGAGAGTCGCTCCTCTTCTGTGCAGTGTAGGAAAGTGAAGATACGCTCCAAGGCGCGTATCCAAGCTTCGGCCTCGGCTGGGTCGCCTGTCCCAGTGAATGTGGGCGGATTCTGTCGAAGAAACAGTTCTTCAGTCCTTCTAGCAGGGGGTGGAGGGGGTGGGGTAGGTTCCCTGTCGTTTCGCCGTCCCTCAGGTATTTCATCACGATTTCCATTGTTGTTAATGTTCCTCCTAGCGGGGCGACCTCGTTTAGGCGGCATTCTGTACAATACAAACACCCATTTTAACGCATTCTATACAGGAGTCTCTAAGGTAATTAATAAAGATCTGTTTGTCAAATTTAACTTATCATAACTCCAAAACTAAAATATAACAGGAACCGTTGCATGCACAAGTCACATTATTCAAAATTACTATATTCTTAACTGACTCGTGAAGAATAAAACTCGTAGAGAAACATAAAACATACACGAGATCATCGTAGAAAGCCCATGCTAGGGTCATATATATATCATGGAATATTGCCTCATCGAGGGCTTTTACATCGTCAACCCAAAATGTAAGTAAAGTCTATCTAGTACTCCCTATGATGTACCGGCTTACTAGTTAAGCAATCACAAAAGGGTTTTTATTCACGGAACGTCCTAGAGACCAACATTTCCGTACTAATGCTAGCTAGAAACAACATAAATAAAATCATAGTCATTGGAACGAATCATCGTTTCCGGAGTACATCCAAAAGCTAAAACTATCAAATCTGTGAATTCTGAGTCGCGGTACGACTGTTCCTCGGTGACGCCAGGGGGTCCTCTTCTGGATCCTCCTCGGGGTCCTCCTCCTCATCCTCCTCGGGGTCCTCCTCCTCATCCTCGCCCGGCTCCCAGCTGGGCAACGGAGTCTCTCCCTGGCCCTCGCCTGTCTCCTGCATGATCTGGGCTGAGCGGAAGATATCGTCCGCAATCTCACGGATCGGATCATCTCTGGTGCTGATCCTGGCCGTGGCACGAGGCTTGATCGGAGCTGGAGTTGGCACGGGCTCGGGACGAGTAATCCTCATCGTACCATACTGTGCTGTATCGTCATCCTCTTGCATAGGGTATTTGCCCTTATCTAGAAACTCCCTCATGTTGGCCATGACCCTGTCGACATCTGCCATGGCAGCCTCAAACCTTGCGTCTATCGTAGGTATCAGTGGTGGTGGAGTAGCAGTAGCTCGGATCGCTGAGTCAGGAGGCGATGGGAAATCCCTACGAGCCCGTGGACGAGAAGGGCCTGTCTCGTCATCGTACCTACCACGGCGCCCTAGAACTGAGGCACGTGGTGTAGAATCTCGTGGCAAGGCCATCGGAGACTCAGGGGCAGTAGCGGGTGTCTCCGCTGGCAAAGGCGTCCCCACCTGTACGTAGTCTCCCGGAAGGATGTAGGGCCCTAGAGGGGCGCGGCCCCACAAAGTGAAACAGATCTGAAGTTCCGCAATAAAGCTAGGGAAGTCTCCCATGAGGTCGTGGTAATCTTCTCGGCGAAAGATGTAGTGGGCAGAGATCTGCCTAGCCCATCCCTGCCACTCGGAAGGTAACAGTAAGATCAACCTCTGGATACCGTCATACCCTGATACTCCATGTGCACTCGCCTCGACCCAGTGTCTGTGAAAACCTGCGAGGAACTGTCCGAGGTTATCCCCGTGACATGGAGCATAGGTGCGGTAGGACCGCTCGACCTCCTCTGGACTAGCCCATGGGGGCAGTGGTCGTCGTCGGGTGAAAACAGTCCTCGCCATCTAACAAAGGAAATTCTATCGTCAAAAGTAGTACACGACAAGTAACTTAAGGCGATAAGGTTCTAAATATCTAAAATCGGAAAACAAGTTCGGTTCAATAACCATAACGTGCAAAAATACCTCATCATCTAAATCTAGCATTTACACAAGCCATACAGGTTCTTAATACTTAATCACAGATTACTAATTCGACTATCATATAGTTCTAGTGTCGTTGTTTTCCGAACTTAGGGCTTGTTATGTGAAGATGATATTTTTCTTAAATCTAGCAACGAGCACTAAAAGTTTCAACAAAATAAGTTCAAAAGGCCAAGCTAATTCGAGATCTCATCGTAGAAAAACACTCAAATATTTAAGTTATGCCCATGCCATCAACGTACTATTGGCGTTCGTTACGCTGCTCAATCTTCATGCTCGTGGTTTCATCATGCGACCCTTCGTGTAATTCTTCTTTCTCTATTTCGACCGTCATTGTCGATGTCATCGTAACATGAAGAAAAAGTTAAGGCATCTCCCTAAGTTCTCTTCTATGTTCCGTCGTGAGAGTGAGCATATATAACTTAACAGTTCTAAGTTCTTGTGATTCATACCATAGTCATACTTATTCATGCTTCATACATTTCAAGAAATTAACTTAATTAAAACTTGAAAGTACTTACCATAACCTCCGTTGAGCGTGACGAGATGTAGTGCCAAGCTTTTGTCAACTAGTTCAAAGTGTATTTACTTACTTAATCTAGACTCAACTTAGAAGGAATGAGTAGTACTCAGAGCAAAAGAAATGCTCTGATACCATTCTGTCACGACCGCACTTACTAAGGATAGCAAATTCGGGGAAAACGCGACTAGGGAAGGGGAATTAGGAGCGGGATTAGAAAAGGGGCATGTTTAGCTTCTTGATGACTCGACTTGTATAAGGAAAACAATTGAAATTAACTAGAATTCAACGAAGGTCACAAGGAAACGTACATAATATTATCCAAAAGAGGTACTCAACGAGTTTGAGTACATTATTAAATAATACATATTGTTTTGACAAGATATCATAATGTCTTTAGCAAAATCAGTGTTCGCAGCGGAATAATAATTTGAGTATATGTATGAAGACATATACTCTACTCTGAAGTACTCATCCTAGATTGACAGAAGCTCCGCTTGCACACTACATCCTCGATCACTGCTCAACCTGCACATTTATAAATACATGCAGGGCTAAGTACAAGAGTACTTAGTGGACACTTGCCGAAATTTACATACATGCATAATATTTTATTGTCAAGCCTTTCAACAGTAGTAAGATACGAGGGTTTTCCTTTAAAGACTCGTATTTACCAAACATAATATCATTTCTTTCATCAATAACCCGCGCAGGTATTTTATATCATTAATTACCATATCAGTAACTCGTGCCGAGAGGGAGGCCTCCCTCTACGGACACTATGATCGGCCAACCCGCTAAATGACTCACGATCACAAGGTGTACACTAATTCCGAAGGGATTTGCGGTCCCATCCAGAATCCGAATTCGATTAACATCAGATAGGCAATTAATAATAAAACATAAAGCATTTAGGCATTGACAATATCATTTAAATTCATAAGCATAAAGTCTTAACAATTCTAATATGTAATTTTAGTTTATACATAGAAAGCCCACCTGAATAGCAGACTCACGGTTTTAGCTCTAACTCTGGTGCTTGACCTTTAATCCGAGAAAATAAAATAAGATTCTAATTCTCGAAAAATCTCAATAAATGAGGATGCGTGAAATGATTATGCATGACTCATATTCCTTTAATTAAATTATGAGATGCTAATCCTATTTAAGGAATTAAAGCTCGTCTTATGAGGTCGGATTATTAATCTTATCTCGTCAAAACCTTAAACTCAAAACATTATCACATAACTATCATTTAGGTTCGAAACTATTTATTCGAACATCAACATGCGCATTAATCATAACTCGTTCTATTTATGTCATCAAGTCAAATATTCCGTCATTTAAAAACAAATCCTATAATATTACATAGATAAATTATATCATCATAGATCATGCTTTCTTATTTAAAATCATTTAATCATTTTCAAATAATCCATATTAATGAGTCATTTGAAAAGAATTAATTTAAATGAGAGTTTAACTCAAAATATTTTATTTTATAATCCATTTATAAATACTTGAAATAAAGAACTCCATTTAAATAATTAATTTAAAGGTCAATATATAATTAAATTAATCAAGCTCAATTTAAATTAATAATTAAGAGCTCAAATAATTTAAATAGATATAAGCCCAAATTAATTAGATAAATTAAGTCTATCATGTTTTTCTTTGAATAAGACCCAAACAATTTAATTAAAATAGGTCCAAATCCTTTAATTAAAAGAAGCCCATCAGATTTTATTTGTAAAGGGCCGAGCCCAAACATTTAAATCGAAGCCCATCTGTTAATTAAATAAGGGCCCAAACACTTATTAAAAACGGCCCAAGTCTCGGCCCAAACAATTTAATTAAATCGGCCCAAACAATTTAATTAAATCGGCCCAAGAATTTAATTAAATCGGCCCAAGAGTTTAATTAAATCGGCCCAAGAATTTAATTAAATCGGCCCAAGAGTTTAATTAAATCGGCCCATACCCGGCCCAAATCCTAACCTAAATATACACACACACTAAATACACTCAAACACACACATTCAAGCTGCGCCCCATCTCTTCTTTCTCACTCTCTCTCTCGCCTTTCCCTCTCTGTTCGGCTGAGGGCGGCGCCGCCTCCGGCGCGCCGCCTCGCCGTCGCCTCCTCCCCTCCCTTCTCCTCTATCTCTCTCGCTCCCTCGGCCGCTGGAACCAGGCGCAGCAGCGCAACCACGCCGCCGCTGTCATCTCCTCCGCCTCTCCTCCACGGCAGATCCGCCGCCGCCGTTCAACGCCACGGAATTCGCCTGAGGAGCAGCGGCGATAGGCCGCGCCACCCTCGGCTCTCCCTTCACTCACCGAAACCCGGCGCCCCTGTAACGCCCCGAGCTCCACCATCTGCGACCGGTTCAGCGGGTACAGCGCCACCCCGAAGAGCGCCCGCAGCCGCCTGCACCGCCCCGGCCGCCATCTCCCTCCGGCGAACTGACAGCGGTAAGCCGCCGTGCCTTTGCTTTGCCTCTACTATCTGCCTTGGTTCGATCTTGGCCGGGGTCGCCTCTGTCTCTCCCTCAAATCTCCTCCGGCGGAGCAAAAGCAGCCGCCGGACTTGGCCCCCTCTGTTGCAGCCCCGCGTCCAGCCGCCGCTGCCGTCCAGCCGCCGGATCGTTGCTGCTATTTGGGGTCCCGATGAGGTTGGCGAGTTCGCCCTGTTCCGACCATCGTCGTCGTCATCGGGCAGTCAGCCCTTCCTCTCAAGATAAGTCTTTTTCTTACTCAATTATCTCGGTTCTTAACGTGAATTAGGCAAGAATAAAGTGTAATCTCTTCTTGCTTTGCATAAACTCAAATTATGCTCGTTTAAAACTACATACGAACTGCTACTTGTTCATGAAAGCGTAGTTGGTTGCTTAGTAAGTTCAAGATGCTATAAGGTCTTCTATGATTGAACTGATCATGCCCATGCTTTAATATGAATGCTTTACTGGAATGGATATTTGAGATAGAATCAATACCTTGAATGTTTGTGTTGGTTGTTGAATGAACTGAGATAATCTGGCAGTTTGGCAGAGTAATGAATAAACGATCTCTCTCTCACTTCTTCAAGTGTTAAGGTGTTACTGGAATGGCTTGAGGATACTTGGCAGAGCACCGAATGAAGAGCAGTGCAGTGTGGAATGGGAATGAAATGAAGATTAATAGCTGCTGAAATCTGAAACCACATGAAGGTGTTCGGGTGTGAAAATTTTACAAATATGCTGCTGGAGCTGGAGTCAAAAAGGAGTATCACATAGGCGTGGAGCTGGAGTCAAAAAAATGTCCAGAATAGATGGCTGAGCATGCTTGAGCATGCTTAAGGGATAGCTGCAGATTTTCTTCACACACATACACTATTCCTTTTTTTTTTTTAAGTGTTGGTAGATAGATAGAAAAATAGGGGTTTGTAAAGTGAAGTATAAACAGAAGCAATAATTCTTGTCTTGGAATTTCTATATCTGTAATATTGTATTGCGTTTTTAAATAAAAATCAACTCCCGGGTTTTGTTAATATCGCGTGTTTATAAAACTACTCGATATCATGCTTCCTTGCTTAGCTAAAATAATTCTAAATTAAATCCGTAGATTTAATTCTTCATAAGCCGGAATAAATTCACGACTCAAGAAATAATAATAAAAATAGAAAAATAATTCTATTGTGATTAATAAATAACATGACTTAGCTAAGTCATTTATGAATCTGAAATGAATAATTATTGGTTTATCCAATAATTTTCATCGCGGTTTTATTTACGCGAAGCTAACTGGCTTAGAAATAAAATAATAATCCTGCTTAATTAGAATATAATCCAGTGTCATAAGCTGAATTTAAATCATAAATAATTACTGGGCTTGATTTACTGAAAGATGAAATAATAATTATCGTATTACTGGATTTAAATATAATAAAAGAGCGGGTTGTTACACTTTTAGCTCTGAACACGGGTTTTCAGCTCTTAAACCAGAGTGCACATTTCTTATTCAAAATCTCCAAAATTACACTCTTCCATCCCTAAAACCTAAATCTCCTGCAAAGCATAAAACAAACCATAAAATGCACCAATTTCCAGAAGATTTAACTTAAAACATGCACATGCAAAACCCTAAAATTAGAACAATTAAGTATAAATCAACCCCCCCACACTTAGCCTTTTGCTTGTCCTCACGCAAAATCAATATGAATCCTAGGAAGAAATTAGTTTCAACGATGCTTATTTCCATTCAAACATTCACAAAGTCAATTCAAAATTTTACAATCAACACACATCTCTCGATGATGCAAGTAACTCAAAGTTTTATAAGCAACAATACAATAATGCAAGTAATTCGATCAGACCCAATTCTCCGCTAGAAGTGAATTCCCTAATGTGATCGCCTTTATAATCAATATCATCATTTTTTTACACTTTGTGTGCTTAATTTTTCGACAGTTGAGCCATAATTCATGAAATAAAAACCATTTGGATATAATCCAAAGTCTTTTCACGTGGTTTCCCATGCTCATAGTTAGACTAGAGGAGCAGAGACTCAGAGCTGTTACGTTTCAGAACTGGCCAGATGTTTCAGAGCTGGTTTCCAGCATTTTTCATAGATAAGGATACGATTGTAGGCAATCAGAATCACAACACTCTTTCTAGCATCTACCGGACAAATCACTCTTTACTTACTTACAATCGTGTTGCAACAAAACTCAAATTCTTTGCACAAACAAGAAACACATATCAAAAGTAAAATCAATAATAATCACCAAACAAGGTGTGTTGGTACTGAAGATTGGATCTTCGGTTGTTTCGGTTGTGTGCACCCTTAAGCACACGTTCAAGTTTGTAGTGCACCCGTAACCACTTGCCCAGTGAAGTTGTTGGTCTGATCGACCGACTGTGGATGTAGGAAGTGTTTTTCGAACCAAGTAAAAATCTCTGTGTTATTTACAACTTTCAGTATTTACTTTCTTACTTGTGCTCTTCCCTTCGTAAACTGAAAACTGGTTAATAGCAAAGGGAAACCTAAAGACTGACAACGTGCTTAACCCACAGGCTATTGCGAAACAAAAGTTTTCTGTTGCGTGTGTTATCAGTCTAACTGATCTATCCTCTGATAGTCAGTAAGATTTATAACATCTCTTTTTAACGAACTCGACTGAAGCTTTATGTGCATCAATTAAGGTCTTTAGACTTAAATGATAACTCTTTACTGAAGAGTATTCAGTATCAGTCGTCAACCTAGTTTTGGTCAAAACTCTTTTCAGTAAACATGTTGTTTGAGTTTGTGTTTGAAGTTTCGTTTTGATCTCTTGTAAAGATCAAAAAGTAGCCTATAGGTGTATCCCCCCCTCCATACACCTATTCGACACCCTCTGGACCTAACAATTGGTATCAGAGCCGGTTGTTCGCAAGAACAATTTTGTTTTCTTCAGGTTCTATCTGAACTAGATCCTTTAGAGGGTTATTCTCAACTATTAAAATCTCTGCAAGATTTTTCTTGGTTTTGCATGCTCTGTGTTCTTCTCTCCATTCCTGTGTGTTTCTTTGTCTTTACCTCATGAACGGGACCAAGAAAGACTCCTTCAGCAACTATATCAAAACATTCTTTCGAGGAGTCAACGGACTTGAGATTGGGCCATTGGATTCAGACCTCAACCACAGACTAATCTTTCCAGAAGAAAGCCAGAGTCCAACCCACTCACCTCCAGGAGAAACTTGCAAATATGATCAAGCTCGACGAGAATATCAAGACCTAAGAATGAGATTTGAAAATCTCCTTAGGGAACACAGACAAATCATCAGAGAGACTCTCTATGTGCAAGACATTCAAAGGAATGTCATGCACTATATCTCAGATGAAGACGAAACTGATAGAAGAAACGTTCAAGAGCGTAGAGTGATCAACAGAATGAAACTTCGACAGTCTCAGAAGCAAGAACTCTTATCTCATCTTGAAGAAACAGAAATAAACTTCAAGAAGACGTCAGAAATGTTTGAAGGAGTGATCCATGAAGCAACTCTGCAGACCAGAAGAAAGATGAAACAAGAGAAGCACATGCAGTAATAGTCAAAATCGGAGTGCCTAAAGAAGAATCAGTCATCTATTAAGGGGGAACTTCCACTGCTTTTAACGCTCAATTCAAAAATGGTTGACGTGTAAGTTGCTCTCAATGAGTTCATTAGTTTAATGACTATTTTTCGTTTATGACTCTCCATTCAAAACTGTTACTAAGCTGATTTGTAATGATGTTTTCCTATCCTTATTTATTTTATGATATTTAGAATTTTCGTCTAAATATGGTTGTCACACGTTCGTACGATCCCGCCCTTTTTACTAACAAGCGGACTGATTCACACGTGTCACGTCTCTATTTGCACGGATTTCAAAAGATCATTGAAATCGTCTTGTGCACGATTTTCCACATTCTCTTCAAAATCGTTTCATCTTCTGCAAAAGATTTTCTCAAATCTTTGAGAACTCATTCACTTCAAATCAAACAGTGTCTTCTTTCCTCTTGACTCACCGTGAAATCCACAGTTCAATATCTGTGAGAAACTTTCAAGATTTTTGCAGAAACCCTTCATCTCAAAATCTACTCATGGCAAGAACTTCGAAATCCGCCTTTCAACAAGTTGTTTGCTGCGAGCCCATCGTTACAACTGAGGCTCTTCAGAAGCTCCCTGAACAATGCAAGATCAATGAGATCTTGAGCCGACATGGATGGACAAAGTTTCTTCACAATGCACTAGAATTTCTTCTCGACGAACAGACCATCAAAAAGTTCTATAGCACCATTCAGCTTGACTAGTCGACTAGTGACTACTCAGCAGAAATCGACATCTTCACCAATGAAGATTTCTCGGAGTCGATAAAGTTTAATGTCAATGTCTCTAGAGCAGCAAGAGATCTGTTTAATCTTCCTGCTGAAGGACCAGCTCCAATCTTCACAGATGAAGAGGCCACCAATCTCATGAGAGATACCCTGATGGATGATGCCTCCTCCAACACGAACATCAAGAACATCTTGAGCATGTCAAGACTGCATCCTCATCTCAGACCCATTGCCAAGATGATCAAGAAATGTTGGTTTGGCATTCTTGGATCACCTGATCATCTTTCGAAACCGCACAAACTAGTGCTGATCGCATTGCTGCAAGAAGGCCCATTCAATTGGGAAATAACATATCTTCAAATCCATGCTAAAGAAAAGAGGGGAACTGTAACAGCCCGGCTCCAGAGTTGATGGCTGTCCCCACAGACCAATACGAGTCTTTTCTAGCGTGTTTTGTCCTCACTCGCACGCTCCCTGAGAAACTTCCCAGGGGGTCACCCATCCCGGAATTGCTCCAAGCCAAGCACGCTTAACCTTGGAGTTTCTTCCGTGTGGGCACCAGAAAAGAAGATGCATCTTATTGATATGAGTAGCCCAATCAAATCCTTTAAGCTCTCCCCGAATATGCAGTCCCATACCTGCATATTCTCGGAATCCCTCTCGTTCGGGTGTGTTCCGGATCATCCCTGCGCCCCTCCGCTTGGAAGTCTTAACCGGAGCCGCTCTTTGTCCGTGCCTCTTAGCACCGGCGATCACTCCGTACTTCGTCCTCGGGCGTCACAGGCCCACCAGCTTCCGCTTGGTTCGTCCCCGAACCACACCGTACTGGGAGAGGTTCGGCTCTGATACCACCTTGTCACAGCCCGACCTAAGCTAGTGAATAGTTAAGTCGGGAAAAAGTGTGACTGAAAATAAAATAAGAAAATGAAAAAGAAAATAGATCTCAATAAAAATCACTAACCTGCTTAAACAATAATTTACCAAAATATTTGGTAATCATAAACAATCTTTTCTAAAACTCAAAAGCAGACAACTCACAATACATAACGACAAGTTGTCTAAGTATCAAGTGACATAATTTTGTAAGCTATTAGTTTGAAATCTTTGCAACACATCAATAAAGTAAAACGCACTAAGCGTTGCAGCGGAATAGCTTAAGTGGATTGCATGTATGAAGACATGGAATCCTGAGCCTAATTTAGTACTTATATATCAAAAGCTTTGCTCTGCTGACATCCATCTGCATCACAGCTTAACCTGCACATTTAGAAAACATATGCAGGGCTGAGTACTAAAAAGGTACTCAATGGTCACATGCCGAAATAACTTGAAAGATTGCTCTTAGAGCTATAAATTGAACTTGCCATCTCAAGCATCACACAGGAGTTTTACTTAAATAACCTGTGCACGCCAAAACTGTAAAATTTCTATGTAATCATCATAAACTTCATATGTGTCTGCAGACATACTTCTTTGTATTCTACCATATCTGCAATGATAACTGTGTGCCGAGAAGGTGGCCACTTTCTACGGTCACTGACCGGCCGATACGCTAAACCGGCTCACGGTCCTAGACCGGCCGATACGCTAAACCAGCTCACGGTTTTAGGCCGGCCGATATGCTTGATCGGCTCACGGTCCCTTGTGTACACTAATCCTGTCTAACATCTGGATAGAACAGGATCCGAATTCGATTAACTTCTGGTGCCAGATAGGTATCACACAAGCTCATAAAAGTTTTGGCAAGTCAATAACTTTAATATAACCTTACTCATGTAAACATCATTAAATAGTGTGCACTTCACATTTGAGTTTAGAAAGCCCACCTGATCGTGGTCTGACGACACTAGTAATTCTGAACTATTGCTTTACCCTTGCTTGTATCCGACCTTCAGTATAAAAACTGACTAATAAATAATGAGGAAAATGATATGGACTGATTTAGACAATACTTATGATGGTTTTAGGTGATGGTTCTATTGAAATTTATGATATGAAGACTAGTTGATATTTGGCAAACTCACCAATAAATACCAATATATATAAACTTAAACTGCGATAATCGTAACCCTGGCGTTAATCATAACTTTACCCACACTAATTTAACAAATTAATAACTAGTTAGCAGCTAATAATTCTTTATACATAATTATTAGCCTCAAATTAAAATATAATAGTTCAATAAATTAATCTAATGATCCAATTTAATTAAATTAGATCCATAACTTAATGTACTTTCAAGGTCCAATAAAAACTTTACTTAATAAGCCTATTATGAAAATAATAATCTCATCACTTGCCCAAGTATCACTAAGCCCAATTAGACTAAATAAATAAAACAATCTAGAATTTTCTTAAAAAGAAAACAGATTAATCTTTCTCTTTCATTTACGTAAATTCTCTCTATTTCTGCGTTTTCTCTCTTTCTCTGCTCTCTACTATCCCTCTCTCTCTCTCCCTTCGCCCCTCTCTGCCGGCTCCCTTCTTCCCCATCTCACCGGCGGACGTCGCTGGTTCTCGCCGCCTCCGGCGCGGCGAGGCCAGCCCCTGTTCTTCCCCCAATTTCTCAGGCTACCACTACCTAGGGTTTTGAAGTTTCCTCTTTTAAATCTGCTCCTCCGGTGAGCTCCACCGCCACCGCCGCCGTTCCCGTCGCGTGGCCGCCCCACCATCTCAGGTAAGCTCTCATCTTTCTCTCTCTCTCTCTCTGTACTCAGTTTCTCTGCCCCTCTCGATCCCTCTCTCCCCTCTTGTTAGCGGCGACCGCCGGCGCTGCTGCTCAGTCAAAAGGAACCTCGACGGTTTTTCAACTCCAGTCAAGATCTTTCTTGACTCTCCTCAGCAACAACCCAAAGAACACTTTAAGGAAACTGCACAGAAGACATCAGAGGAAGTACCAATTCCGGATGGCAAAACTCTTCATCAACCATCGTCATCCTCTGCTGATCCTCCTCAACGTCAAGAAGAACAGCTCCCACACAAGTCTCAAGCAGCGGACAAAGAAGAAAGCCCAATAGAGGAATTTCATCCTCCTCTCACCAGATTCTTTCAATATTATCTCGAAGGCTTCAACAAAAAGGTCAAGTTTGCAGAACCTGCTGATCTCAATGCTGCATCATCATCCTCGATGACACCGCTCTCACTTCTCAAGAACTATCTGACACTCCTTGCTCAACATTATGTCTCTGTCACTTTTCCTTCAATCATGGCAACCAAGCATGCTGAAGAGTTTCAAGATCTCGTCAGCTACTTCTTCTTCATCTTCATCAATACTATGCCCAGATCCAATTTAATGGAATTGACGAAGTTCTTTCAAACTCTGAAATGGAACTTCTAGAGAATAGTGTCTTTGAAAAATTCAAAGTCACAAATCTCTGGGATGCAATCCATGACTGGTCTCCCAACTTCAGACAGTACCTGATTTTCAAAGGTCTCCTCAAGGAAGATGTCAACAGTGATGATGAAACTCGCCTTGAGTCTCCAAATCGTCAAACTCTTCCTTCCGATGAAAATACAGGGAATGAAGACTCAGCTGATGAAATTCCGAAGTTGGCAAAACCTCTTTCTGACGAAGAAATTCAACTGCTAGAGGAAAGGCTGCTCATACAAGAAAATGAAACCTACGATCTCAAGGTCAAACTTACCTTTCTTGAATCAACTGTCATGAATCTTCAACATCATTTGGGAATTTAGACCAAAGGCGGGGGCGTGCCTGAGTCTCACGACAACAAGAATCAAGAAGAAGACAAGAAGGAAAAAGGGAAGAAAGTTGCAGAGACATCTGAAAGTCCACAGAAGAAAACGAGCAAGAAACTTCGCATCAACTGAAGATAAAGGAAGGTACAGAATGTCTTTCGTCTTTAAAATTCATATTCTTGTAAATGATGTTCTTGAACTGAATTGACGACCTCTTTTTGTTTAGTCTAGTGTTGCAACTTTGACTATCGATGTTTCGAAACTGTTTGATCTATGTTTATGATTGTTTCTCCCGTTAATATCCATCCCAGTCAACCTTTCGTTAGTTAACTGGTTGTCAAACTGAGGGAGAACGTAGTTCTGTTCTAATCAGCTAAGTTGTCATTCCTGACTGATTGTTGGGAACTCGACTAAAATGTTCTTAACTTTTACTGATAAGAACTGAGATGAATTTATTTTAATTGTCAACTGGTGACCTTCTCTTGATGATCAAGATTTATTCAAAATACTTTTCGAACACTACTTTTTCTGATTTTCGCATGATTTGATCTCCGCCCCTTTTTCATGATTAAGAGATTACGTCAAATATTCTTCATCATTTAAAATCGCTTATTTTAAGGTATTTCTCTGACGGGCATTTATTACGAATTTCAAAAATCATTAAATTCAACTTGGCGCATGGATTTCATACCACCGATGTCTTTTCAATTGCCCTAAGTAACTGTTCATCTTCCACGATCACACTTTGTCACCACGTCTGCCTCTCATTTCATCAACACGTTTACACATCTCATTTCTCTCTTGCATTCAAACTAACCTCTATTCCACAGCCTTCATCTGTGAGATTCTCCAGTACCAAAACGTGTTTTCTACAGATTCTCAAAAATGGCCAAAACTGATGGAAAGAAGTCTGGCACCATGGTAATCGACTGCACCACCAGAGTAATCAGATACGAACAATCGATAGACACTCCCTCATTTCAAACGAATCCGGAACATGGAGAAGCAGAAGATATCCTGAATCAACACCGATGGATGACCTTCTTAACCAGAGGAGCAGATTACCTTTTCACTAATGCTGTCAAACAATTCTATTAGAATCTGCGATTCAACGAATCTGGCGAGCTCCTCTCAACAATCACAGTTTTCACGGCATCAAATCTCTCGGATAAACAGGAAGAAACACTCAATGTTACAAACATTGTCAGAGATATGTTTAAACTTCCGAACAATGGTCATTCACTCTCATCCCTCTCAAATGAGGAATCCAATGCCACTCTCAAATCTGCAATGAAGGAACCACATGAGTCCACTGAAGGGACTCTTGTTCTTTCTCTTCTTCAGCCTAGATACTCTCTGCTAGGCAAAATCATTCAGAAATGTTGGATTGGGGCGACGGGAACTCCAGACAAGGCGTCTCAGCCCCAGAAGAATATCCTGGCCGCTCTCTTGAAGGAAGGACCCTTCAACTGGGAAGAGGCTTATCTCAATCTCCTCTTCAGCGAGCCTCGCAACACTAAGCCTGCAAACTTGCTCCGACAGGGAAACAGGGTATCCCAAATCATCATTCAAGGGACGAAGCATTTTCCTCTAATTTTTTGGCCGGAGATGCTGTCATTCACTGACAGCTTTCGACTTTTCAAGGTAGCAAAAGGTGAACCTAAGCCTTCCAAGAAGGCAAAGGTAATTGTTCTCTCTTCTCCAGAGTCTAATGAATCAGAACTCCCTAAACCTCCCACTTCTGAACATCCCATTCCCCATGCCACAAACGTACCTCGTCGTCCTCGCTCCTCTATCCCGAAAACTTCATCCAAAATAGTATCCAAACCAAAATCCAAAGCTGTTTCCAGAATTCCTCCTTCTCCCAAATCCAAAGAAAAAGCTGTCCTACAGCATCCTTCAGAACCTACTCTCACTGTTTCATCAGCAAAAATCCAAGCAGTCGCATTTATGCAGTCTGAAGCCAGACGAGATGCATCAAATCACTTACTGCATCTCCTTGGTGATTTTGACACTTCCCTAGAAGTCTATCAAAACCTTCATAGACTTCTTACCTACACAATTCTGAAGACGGCTCCCTGCCCACAAATCAACGATCTTCAAAGTGTTGAAACTGAAGATTCATTTGAAATTGAAGAAGCCTCTTTGCTCAACATTTTTAGTTTCACCAGAGTGTGGGATGTAATCTATGGCTTTGACAAGTTTGCCATGGACTATCTTGAATCCCAGGGTTACTCCAGAAACACCTTGATTCTCAACAAAGATGCTGTCACATCCACATCTAGAATCGTTGAGGAGACTCCAGTCTTTGATTATGTTGCTCCATCATATCCTCTTCATCAAAGTACAAAGCCTGAAGTCACTCTTCAAGAAGCCCCTGCTTCTGAGTCTGCCCCTCAAGACGGCTCTGCTCCTGGTTTCTCTTCTCCGGATCAGTTGATGACTAATCCAATCAATCAGTCAATAGCAGAAACCTCTACTATCATGCCTTCTTTATCTCAAGATATTCAGCCCGATGATTTTGACAAAGCTGAAAATCCGACTTTTCCCCCTGCAGCTGAAATTACATCAGTTGAAGATACTGATCCCTCCACTCCAGAAGGATGTATTGAGGACGTCATAGAAACTCTTCTTCCTTCATCACCACTGATGAACCCACCACAGTCGAGGGTCACAACATCAGAAAATGACACACCTTTGTTCCTTCCTCTCCCGCAGATGATGAACACACCATCCCTCCTGCTCCAACCACAGCCACTGATGCTGCTACTTCGTCTCATGGAGCGTCATCCTCTTACAGGCAAGCACGGGCACCTCATGTTCCTCCTGAGTTGCCAGTTGAAGTCATCGAACTCCCTCGCCGACTAGGAGTCATTCGATATGATTCAGATGATGATACAGACGGATACATCACTGAATAGTAAAGGAGAGAATCTGTCAAGTGCCAGTTCATCATCCCTGAAGGCACTGAAAATCAAATTGATGCATTGCTGGAAGTCATCTCTGATCAACAATACGCGATTGAGACACTCAAGCATGAACGAGAACGTCAGGACATCTATGGCGTAAAATTTCTAAAGTATCTCATAGTTGTTGAAGAACAGGCCAAAGATGACATGATCAATCATTATGCTCGCATCACTTCTCTACGACGAAAAGTTCTGAAAGCCGAAATTGCTCATCTTCAGCTCGAAAAAGACTTGGTTCCAATTCAAGATGGATTTCCAAAGGCCCAACAAAACATCAAAGAGCTACAGCAGCAAGTCTTGGAAGCGGAGATGAAGTCCAAGCAACAACTTCTCGATCTCCAAAATCACATTGGAAAACTGCGCATCGAGTTCATGAAAGATTTCATGACAGCAACTGATGTTAAACTTATGGTTGCAGAAGAACTCTGACCTATCTTTGCTCGCCTTGCAAAATTTGAAAGTGTGCTTAATGTGGTTTGTGAATCTTCAAACTCCACGCTCATTCAATCGATGCTCTGCGACAGCAAAGATCTTCAAAGGAAAGTCAAATCTCTCCCTGGAGATGATGCCAAAAAGGGGGAAGAGTATTTGGAACCTGACCTTCCTGCAGATTTGGCACAGGCTTTTGCCAAATCTCAAGCTGTCTTCCCACGCGCTACCAATCCCTCTGCTCAATCTTCTTCTGCCTCAAGAGAATACAGCAGAAAGAGATCAAGAGAAGAAAGCTCATCTTCTAGAGACCCAGAGCCCAAGGCCAAGAAGGTTCTCCATATGGGCGAAGATGTCACAGCCCACTATACCTAAGTACGGATTAACCGGGGTTATGACTTGGGGTGAACAATGAGAAACAGAAATTAAAGGGAATTTGTTAAGTAACCAATATTAATAACAACAAACTAGTGATATATATATATATATAACCGCTTGGGTAGTTTACAAACGAGCCTGCCATAACGACTAGACCCCAAATGACGGGTTAATCAAAATGAAGTAGTAATAAGTTCAAGTAGAAACGATAAATAAGTCAGAGTGTTTGCAGCGGAAAAACGTGTGAGTTATGCATATGGAGATGCATACTCAATGTTTCATTACATGACCATCAAAAGGGAATTCGCTCAACACCGATCCATTCCATCGCCTGCTCATCTTGCACATTTAGAAATACATGCAGGGCTGAGTATAAAAATACTCAGTGGCATAAGCCGAAAATACAACATGCATACATATATAAATTGAACTGCCAAACAGTAACACACAGGGTTTTCTTGAATGACCTGCGCTTACTAAAATATTTCTTTCATTTTCATAAAGGTGGATGCGCATCCCATTTTCAGTCTATATGATCCATATTTGTCCTTTCTGTCACACGCCGGGAAGGAGGCCTCCATACCACGGACGCCAAGACCGGTCGCAAGCGACTCGCGGTCTCCATGAGTGTACACGTTAACCCTAGCTAGCAACCTTTGTCTAGCATAGGATCCCAATTGGATTTCCTTTAAAGTTGGCGAACCAACACAGATAGGATACATATAAAAACATAAACATTTTTGGCAGTCAATTATTTCATAACTTTTCATATCATTTCATAAACATTTCATTTTCATTTCATAAGACATTTCATTTCATAAGAGTCATTTATCATTTGAGCATTTCATAAAACTGAATTAAACAATTAAATCATATCATGCATATATTCGAATAAGAGGCCTACGTCACGCAGGGGATCTCTATATACGTATAGTAAAAGTAATGCCCACCTTAAACGTTCTTCAAGCTGGCGTGGAGTCGCTTCTTCTTTGGCTTCACTTTCTGTCGCCCGGACCTTCATTGATGAAGAGTCGATAAGTTCGTGAAGAAATTGTCATAAGACAAAGTCCGATTTTACGAGCCTAGGGTATCTTTTAGTGTTTTAGGGTTCTAGCATCCATAATTCGTTCCATTAAAGACAGGTAAAACCAACATAAACTTGACTAATTATATAACCTCACGTAAATCACATAAACAAATAAAGAAAGAAATAAAATCCTCAAGTTTAGTATCATTAAAAACACAAGTTCACATGAACATAAAGGAAATCATGCACCATTTTATAACATTCTATACATTTCATTTCCATGTAAATAAATAAGAAATTCTATTATTCATTTATAAATGACTTAAATAAAATATTTTAAATTCCAGAGCAATGGAATTAATAATGTTACATTTTAAACCTTTTAAAAACCATACTCATAAGTCCTTGAAAATAATCGCATAATTAATCAGGCTTAATCCCAAAATATTTCCTTTAAAGTTCATCAGTAATTTAAATAAAAGAACGGACTTCATTTAAAATAAATAATCCCAACTTTCAAATTTAAAAATTTAAATCAAGAGATTTGAACTCACTAAATAATTTAGTGAAAATTTAAACATTTTTAAAAGAAATAAAGTTAAAAATTCGTAGGCTTTAATATTCAAATAAAAGCTCAAAATTAATTAAAAATTGGGCCCAATCAATATAAAGAAATACCCATCAGCTTTTAAAGAAAATTTTCAGCCCACATCACAAAAATAAAAGGAGCCCAGTCAACTTTTAATTAAAATTTCGGCCCAAACATAATAAATAAAGAAGCCCAAATAAAATAAAACATGAGCTCATTATCTAGCCTAACCCTAATACATATAAACACATTACACACACACAACTTACATAACACACACACACACACACTGCACGCCTCTCTCTCTCTCTCGGCTCCCTCTCGGCTCCCTCTCTCGTCTCTCCCTCTTTGTTCGGCTGAGGGCGGCGTCGCCTCCGGCGCGCCGCCTCCTTCCCTCCCTTCTCTATTCTTTCTCCACCTTTCTCACTCTCCTTCTCAATTCCTCATTTTGACTCGCCGAAAGCGCTGCATGTGGCTGCCGCCGAAGACCAGCCGTCGCATCGCCGCCGTCTACTTCCGCCACCGCGTTGCTGCTTCAGCCGTCGCGTCGCCGCCATCTCTGCTGGAGAAGATAAGTCCTTTCCCCTTTCCTACTTATCCCCCTTTTCTCTCTTTTCTAAATCTAAAACTCAATTAATCACTCTCTCTACCCTTTTTTTTTGTTTGGCAGGAAAGGAAATGGCGGCTGCCACCACCGCGCCGTCGCTGGCCGTGAGCAGCCGCCGACTGCTCTCACTCCCTCCCCTGTCTCGATGCACAAGAAGGCAGAGAAACAAGAATTGACTTCCCAAATTCCTAATTTCAGTTATACACACAAGCAAGATTAGGGTTTTCAATTCTGTTTATTTTCTTATCAAAATCAGATCTGTAATTTAAACATTCATGTTTTGCAATCATATGATGAGATATGTATATATGTGTATATAAGCAACTGTTGGTATTCCTATGATGGGAATAATCGATGACTTACTGAAATTGAACAAGAATTGGACTAATTCAGTTTGAAATCTTGAATTGTTATAGAATCTGCAGAGTCATGGTTGGAGTAAGAATATGATCCGAAGAGGATTAATGGGACGGCACCAAAAGAATGCTTACCTTGATCTAGATTAGAAGATAATTTAGAAATTTTCTAAACTGTGACAAATTGCCTTTACGAGGAATAAGGTTGATTGGCTTATTTGTAAAGATAATTAAGTAGCTTAGTAAGGAAGCCAAGGTTTGGATAAGGTTAAGTGGATATTTATGGATTAAGTAATAGGATATGACAAGTGGGTGGATATGGAATCAAATGAATCAATAATACTCATTATCTTAATAAATAAATAAAAAGATCGTTAAATAAAATCATTGAAATAAAATCCTTGGTTATAAAAAAAATAATATTATCCCATTTAAAGGAAATTTTATGACTTCATGTATAATTTAAAATTCATGTGGTTCATATAAATACACTTAACTCACAAATTAAAACTTATGCACCACATTTATAAAAATTCCTTTAAATAACTAAACACATTAAAACATATATGTAACGATTGAATCACCTCAAATAAATCAAACCAGCTTTATTATTAATGGATGCCGAACCCTAATTATTAATAATTAAGCCTTTAATCGGTGATTAAAAGCTGGGATATGACATACTATCCCCCTTAAAAGAAATTTCGTCCCGAAATTTGTGTCTCAGGAAATAATTCTGGGTACTTCTCCTTCATGTTAGACTCGAGTTCCCATGTCGCCTCTTCTTGATCATGGTGCTTCCAAAAGACCTTTACTAAGGGTATCGACTTATTCCTTAGTACTTGAACTTTTCGATCTAGGATAGATTCGGGTCTCTCCTCGTAGCTCATATCTGGGCTGAGAATAACGTCATCCCTTTGGATCACGTGCTTTGGATCATAGGCATATTTCTTCAACTGCGACACATGGAACACATTATGCACGTTCCCAAGGCTTGGTGGCAACGCCAGCCTGTAAGCTACCGGACCCACCCTTTCTAGGATCTCATAGGGTCCTATAAAACGGGGTTTAAGCTTACCTTTCATACCAAATCTTATAATCCCTTTAGAGGGAGAAACCTTCAAAAAGACTTTTATCCTCACACTCAAACTGTAAATTGGTTCGACGTTTGTCGGCATAAGACTTCTGTCTATCCTGGGTCTCTTTAATACGCTGTCGAATCTGTCGGACGATCTCGATCATCTCGCTTACTGTATCTGGCCCTAAGATTCTTCTCTTTCCCACTTCATCCCAGTAAAGCGGCGATCTACATTTCTTCCAATATAATGCTTCATAAGGTACCATGGCGGTGGTTGTTTGATAGCTGTTGTTGTAAGTAAAATCGATTAGTGGCAACACACGCTCCCAACCTTCTCCTTTATCTAGCACAACTGTCCTTAACATAACTTCTAAAGTTTGAATTGTCCTTTCTGACTATCCGTCAGTCTGTAGGTGGAAAGCCATACTAAATTTCAATCTCGTCCCCAATTCTCTTTGCAAGCTTATCCAGATTCTGGAGGTAAACTTAGAGTCTCTGTCGGACGTGATTGTCTTCGGCACCCCATGTAAACGCACGATCTTCTTGATGTAGAGTTGGGCTAACTTATCTGATCCATACGTGATAGGGATAGGCAGAAAGTGTGCACTCTTCGTGAGTCTGTCAATAATGACCCATATCGCTGTGTTATCTCGTCTTGTCTTTGGCAGTCCTGTGACAAAATTGAAGGAATATTAAATTGAATTAATACTCTAATGCCCGATGATCGTTTCTTGAATTATTATTAATTTATCATACAACGATTAATCCTAACATGCTCCTATGAATTTAACAGCTGCACGTTGGTGTTAGGAATACTTACTTGAAAAGCGTATGCAGAGGCTGTCGATGATCAAATCGAATGACTCCAGTTCTGATCTTCTGAACTATATCCCGCTCTGCTTTCACCGTTGGATGGACAACGAACTGTGAAAGTCCCAAGAGAGAAATAATGCTCCTCACATTTCCTGCGCCCCACAGCTCTCCAAAACCCTAATATTTTTTTTAGTGTATTTTCCTGAGAGCTAACAACTGTATTTAAATAATTAAATACGTGTAGGGGGCGCAGATTAGGTGTAGGGGACGATTTCTACTCCTTCTAGGGCTAGGAGACTTTGGGCCAGTCCAGGGACCAGATACAAGGAATAAAGATGGGCCTCAAATAAATTAATTATTTATGGTCAGCCCAGACCATAATTAATTTATAAATATTAGTTCATTCCACTAGAGAACCAATATTAACTTACCCCTTTATTGTCGGTGATAAGTCGGGGCTTGTATTTAGACTTATTAAATCCCCGTATTTAAAATATCCGACATCCATCAATTAATTAGAGCTCTGACAGCCTAAATTAATTAATCTCTTTGTAATCCTTAAGCAGTACCACTCAAACCTTATTATTGCACCTGAACTTAATCAACCTGCAGGGTTTAGCGCAATAAACATTATTGAGCTCCTTAAGGGGATGTCATTATCCTATATCGGATACAAGTACTAATACAGATAATCAAATATCATATATTAACCGCTATCACCCAAGATACAGAGTACTCAAGTTACTATATAACTCTCACTCATAGTAAATCAAAGTGATACACGAATTAACATATATATCTGAAATCTTATTAGTATTAAGATTTTATTAAGTCACTAAGATCTTGATTCTTCACTTAAGTCAGATAGAAGAATACATCTCACTGTGGTCCTATCAATACGTTATGACGTACCAGTATAGACAAGTAGTCAAGACAAACTACTTCCATCTATACCGCAGCCCAAACCGATGACTCGTCCTAAGGTCATCTCGGCTGTGATCATATTATATCTCTTATGGTTATTCCAATTATATGGTCTTCTGTGATCTACAACACACCATATAATCTACTTATATAGAGATAGAGAACATACATATGCAATCATGAACACAAACAGATAGGAGATTAAAACAGTGAACATAGGAATCATTGTATACAAGCATAAAAGGTTCTTGCTTTCAGTATACAAATCCAACAATCTCCCACTTATACTAAAGCAAACTTTTAGTATACAATGCGTCTAAATACTAGCTATTACACAATCAGTTCACTTCTTCTCCCACTTATACTGAAAGTTTTCTCTAAGTGGGTGGCATCAACCGCAATCCCATTCCTCGAGCATGCTTCTCGTAGGCCTTTTGCGGCAAGCTCTTCGTGAAAGGGTCAGCTAAGTTCTCCAAGGTATCAATCTTCTCAACCAGCACATCCCCTCTGTTTACGATTTCTCGTATAATGTGGTACTTTCTTTCTATGTGTTTGGTTGCCTTGTGGGTCCTTGGTTCCTTAGAATTTGCCACTGCACCCGAGTTATCACAATAAATTATGATACTCTTAGGCAAATTAGGTACCATTCCTAGATCTAGGAGGTAGTTCCGGAACCATACAGCCTCTTTAGCAGCTTCAGAAGCAGCTACATATTCGGCTTCCATGGTGGAGTCTGCAATGCACTTCTGCTTTGCACTCCGCCATGATACGGCTCCTCCTCCCAAGGTAAACACATATCCAGAGGTAGATCTCTTCTCATCCCGGTCAGCCTGGAAATCCGAATCGGTATAACCCAAAGGAGTTAGACTGTATGATTGGTAAACTAGCCTATAATCTCGAGTCCTTTTCAGATACTTGAGAATATGCTTTACCGCAGTCCAGTGTCCGACTGATATCTAGTAACCATGCCAACGACATAGCAAATATCAGGTCTCGTGCAAAGCATTGCATACATGAGGCTACCTACAGCGGAAGCATATGGTACATTCCTCATTTCCTCAACCTCACTAGGCGTCTTAGGACACATGTCCTTAGACAGAGGAATGCCATATCTGAAAGGTAGCAAGCCTTTCTTGGCAGTTTGCATGCTGAAACGAGCAATCACAGTATCAATGTAGGACGCTTGAGATAAGCTCAACATCCTTTTATGGCGATCACGAACAACCTTGATCCCCAGGATGTACGCTGCATCTCCTAAGTCCTTCATTTGAAACTGTTCGGATAACCACTTCTTTATGTCTGATAATAGCTCAACATTGTTACCAATGAGGAGGATATCATCTACATAAAGTGCAAGGAAAACTACGTCACCATTGGCATCTAAACGGTACACGCAATTTTTGTTTTCACAACGAGTAAATCCATAGGATTTAATGACCTCGTCAAAACGTTTGTTCTATGACCTCGAAGCTTGCTTAAGTCCATAAATGGACTTCTTCAGCTTCCATACAAGATGCTCTTCGCCCTTCTTCACAAACCCTTCGGGTTGCTGCATATAGATGTCCCTTCCTTCTTCAAGGAAACCGTTTAAGAAAGCGGTTTTGACATCCATTTGCCAAATCTCAAGGTTCATGTGGGCTGCTATGGCAAGGAGTATTCGGATAGACTTAAGCATGGCAACCGGCGAAATAGTTTCATCATAATCTATACCCTGTTCCTGGGTATATCCTTTCGCCACCAGTCTAGCTTTAAAAGCCGCGACTTCGCCATCCGAATCTCTCTTTCTCTTGTATACCCACCTACTACCTATAGCTAAAAAGCCATCAGGCAGTTCAGTTTTCTCGTATACATCCATAGCTGTCATGGATTCTATTTCAGAAACCATGGCGTCGTACCATGAATCTGCATCTAGATCTTCCATCGCTTGTCTAAAGTTATCAGGGTCGATATCCTTTTGTTCATGAACAGGAAGAAGATCTGAAGATTCTCCCAAGAACATAAATCGATCGGGTTGGACTATAACCCTCCCACTACGACGAAGCGGTGGTGGTACAGCTGTGACAATGGTTTGTGCAGTATCCAGTGGTGTATTTACTTGCACACTTGGCTGGGGTGATGGAATCGCCTGTCCATTGCCTTCGATTTCTTGAAGAACAATCTCGGACTTAGACTTGTGGTTATCTATATAATCCTGTTCCAAGAATCGTGCGTTGGTGCTAACAACCACCTTCTGATCCTTAGGATTATAGAAATAACCACCTTTCGTTCCCTTAGAATATCCTACAAACAACATTACTTCACATCTAGGTTCCAGTTTCTTCGCTTCCGTGTCTAGCACGTATGCAGGACAACCCCATACCTTTATATGGCTTAAGCTGGGCTGGCGCCCAGACCATATCTCGATAGGAGGCTTAGGAACCGATTTGGACGGCACTAGATTTAGCAAGTAAGCCGCTGTTTCCAAGGCATATCCCCAAAACGAAATAGGCAACGATGCATAACTCATCATTGATCGTACCATTTCCAAAAGAGTTCTATTTCTTCTCTCCGCTACACCATTCTGTTGGGGAGTACCAGGTGCAGTCAATTGGGATGTAATCCCAGAATCTGACAAGTATTGTAAAAATTCATTTCCGAGGTATTCGCCACCGCGATCAGACCACAATGACTTGATAGATTTACCCAATCTCTTCTCCACTTCCACCTTGAATTCTTTGAATTTCTCAAAGCATTCAGATTTGCATTGAAGTAGGTAAATGTACCCATATCTTGAGTAATCGTCAATGAAAGTGACGAAATACTCATACCCTCCACGAGCTTTTGTGGATATTGGTCCACACATGTCAGAGTGAATCAATTCTAACACATGCGAGGCCCTATTCCCCTTAGCCTTAAAAGGCCTTGCCGTCATATTTCCTTCTATACAGGATTCGCAGGTTCTAAATGGAACAGCTTGAAAGTCTTTCAAGATTTCATTTGACACGAGCCTTTGGATGTTGGATTTGTATACTGAAAGCAAGAACGTTTTATGCTTGTATACAATGATTCCTGTTTTCACTATTTAATCTCCTATCTGATTGGGTTCATGATTGCATATGTATGTTCTTTATCTCTATATAAGTAGATTATATGGTGTGTTGTAGATCATAGAAGACCATATAATTGGATTAACCTTAAGAGATATAATATGATCACAACCGAAATAACTATAGGACAAGTTATTGTTTTAGGTTGCGGTATAGATGGAAGTAGTTTGTCTTGACTACTTATCTATACTGGTACGTAATACGTATTGATAGGACCACAATGAGATATATTCTTCTATCTGACCTAAGTGAAGAATTAGAGATCTCGGTGATTTATAAGATCTTAATACTAATAAGATGTCAGATATATATGTTGATTTGTTTATCACTTTGACTTACTATGAGCGAGAGTTATATAGTAACTTGAGTACTCTGTATCTTGGGTGATAGCAGTTAATATATGATATCTGATTATCTGTATTGGTACTCGTATCAGTATAGGATAATGACATCCCCTTAAGGAGCTCAATAATGTTTATTGCGCTAAGCCCTGCAGGTTGATTAAGTTCAGGTGCAATAATAAGGTTTGAGTGGTACTGCTTAAGGATTACAAAGAGATTAATTAATTTAGGCTGTCAGAGCTCTAATTAATTGATGGATGTCGGATATTTTAAATACGAGGATTTAATAAGTCTAAATACAAGCCCCGACTCATCACCGGTAATAAAGGGGTAAGTCAATATTGGTTCTCTAGTGGAATGAACTAATATTTATAAATTAATTATGGTCTGGGCTGACCATAGATAAATTAATTTATTTGAGGCCCATCTTTATTCCTTGTATTTGGTCCCTGGACTGGCCCAAAGTCTCCCAGCCCAGAGAAAGGCAGAAATCGTCCCTCACCCTAAAAGTGGCGCCTCCCCCCTTCTGTATTATTTAATACAGCTGTCAGCTCTCAGGAAATACACACTGATAATTATTTAGGGTTTGAGAACTGAGGGAGGCGCAGAAAACGTGGGAAACTTTCTGGCTTGGGTTTTCTCACAGTTCGTTGTCCATCCAACGGTGAGACTAGAGCGGGATACAGTCTAGAAGATCAGAACTGGAGTTGTTCGATACGATCATCAATCATCTGTGCATCCGATTCACAAGTAAGTAAATCCTAACACCTGTGTGCAGCTGTTAATTCATAGGAGCATGTTAGGATTAATCGTTGTATGATAGATTAATAATAATCCAAGAAACGATCATCGGGCAAACGGAACGTTAATTCAATTTAATATTTCTTCAATTGGTATCAGAGCCTAGGATTAATTTCTTGGCTTTATTATTAATTTATGTACGATTAATAATGTGCGTTTGTTTTACTGCTGTTGTTCTTCGCGGTCTGTTGATTCGTGGAATACGTCGTTTGACGTTGTAATCATTTTTCACCACGAGAAAATCCGTGGTTAGATTAGGTTTTCTTTTTGTTTTTGTTTTTCCGTTGTAATCTATAAAAACTGAGGAACAAGACGGGACGACGACGAATCAACAACGAACGAATGGTGTAAGGTAAGGGCAACACGGCACGGGCTGCCGGAGGCCGAGGGCAACGCGCGCACGAGCGCTTGAGCGCCGTGCGCCGCGCGCGCCTGGTCAGGCTGCCGAGCAGCGCCGGGTGCCGCTGCTGCCGAGGGCGCTGTGCAGGGCTCCTGCGCGGGCTGCTGGTGATGTGCAGATCGGGCGAGAGAGAGGAGGCAGGCGGCAGGGGCTATGCGCACTCGGGGCCGCGCCTGCGCACTTTGCGCGCTGCGCGCCCAGCGGGCGGCGCACAGCCGCTGCTGCCGCTGCTGTTTCTCTTCGCCGGGGGCCTGCTGCTGCCGAGGATGCGCACTGGAGCATGCTGGAGGCGCCGAGGACCTGCTACTGGAGGCTGCCGGACGGAGCTGATGCAGCGCCGGGCTGCTGCCAGCGCCGGGACGCTGCGTGCGCCAGGCTGCTGCGGCACCGGCGTGCTGCTGTGCGGCGCCGTGGGCGGCTGTGAGAGGAGGCGGCGGCAGCTAGGGTTTCCAAACCCTAGCTGCGAATTCCAAACCCTAGGGGGCCCAAACCCTAGTTCCATGACGGGCCTTTTTTTTGTTTCGGGCCGAGTTTTTTTTTTAGTTTTGGGCTTGTTTTTTATTTTATTTTTCTTTAAAAAATAGAATAGTTTTGGGATTCCATGAATGGGCCACGAAGAATTTTTAATTCTTTTATTACTGTTCTTTGCATGTCGTGGTGTTAATCCCTTATGCTCTTAACTTGCTTTTGTTCGTCTCTGCTTGTTAATATGCTTTATTAACTGCGCTTAGACAAGCATGATAGTAGGTTTATCGTTTTCTTAAGCATGTTTTAGAATTCTGCGAGCATGTTTTACATGTTGCGTTCTAGAAAAGCATGATTAGGATTATGTGCTTGAGCATGAACAAACCTTTTGAAGTTAAAAAGACTAAGCTGTTTTAATAATTTTTAAGTACTTAAAAATTATTTTAGACCTCCACATGCGGTCTCAAGACAAAGTGATTGAGAATGTGAGTAAATGACCACCCTAACGTGGCTTACTTCATATTTGATTTCACGAGTTTGTCAAGTTGAGATTTCTATTAAAATATTTAAATCCGTTTAAGTAGTGGGAGTTATGCGGTAAACGACCACCCTAACGTGGCTTACTCGTATGATTTTCATAAGTACTTTAGAGGATGGATTTTAAATAAGATAACCAAGAGGTTAAATTGAAAGCGGTATGGTCCTTGTGAGTATGCTAATTTCGAGAATTTAATTATCAAGGTTAAATTGTGGTCGCTGCTTAGATATCTTTTCAAGTACAATGTACAACTCCCCAACGGAGTCCCTTCTTGAATAAGATATGGTCTAGTTAAGATCCAACTATTAATTTCCTTTGTCAAAAGGTTAAGTTGACATGGATGGGAATTAAATGACTAGGTGAATAGTCTGGTTGAGAAATTCATGTGTAAACGACCACCCTAACGTGGCTTACCCGTGAGATTTCTTGGGCAGTTGGAGGTTTCACTAATATTGTTTTATCAAAAGGTTACAATATTATTGTTACGAACTATATGCGTTTCATGTTCTTACATGTTTAATTGTTTACTTTCAGATATGTCTATGTCTCCGATTATTAACATTCTAGCTAGCAATCCTCTCACCGGTCCTAACTATACCGAATGGAAACGCCATATCATGTACATTCTTGATGCTGAAGAGCACAGTTTTGTGCTTACCACTCCACGTCCCGCGGCCTTAACTGATCAGTCGACTGATGCGGAATGCGAGGCGCATAGGAAGTGGCATAAGTCAAATAATATGGCCAAGTGCTATATTATGATGACTATGTCGCAAACTTTGCAACTCCAGCATCAGGGCATGGACGATGCAGCGACGATCATGTTAAATCTCACTGAGGTTTATGGGGAATCCGAAAGGTCTGCCCGCTTTAACATCATGAGAGAAATCTTAAGATGTGTTATGAGCGAGGGCAGTCATGTGCACGATCATGTCATGCATATGATAAATCTGTTTGACAGGCTTGATCTGCTAGGAGGGGGTATCGAGGGCGAAGCCAAGGTCGATATCATCCTCAACACTCTCCCCAAATCCTTTGAGAATTTTCATCTCAATGTCGTTATGAGCAAGGTCAACTATACTCTTAATGAGTTGTTGAATGCTCTAGTTGCGGCAGAGGGAGTCATGGGCTCGCGAAAAGGGAAAGAGGTTCTTGTCGCTGCCAAGGGATCTACTTCTTCGTCGAAAGGCGGGAAAAAGAAGTGGCAAGGTCCAAAGGGCAAGAATGACAACGAAGCTAGTGGGAGTGGCAAAGCCAAAAAGGACGGCCCTTGTGGCGGCGTGAAGAAGCCGACCGGAAAGGGGAAGTGCTTCAAGTGCGGCAAGACTGGGCATTGGAAGAAAGATTGTCCGATGCTCAAGGCAAAGGGACAAGGTACGTCACAAGTTTTAGTAACTGAAACATGTTTAGCTTCGTTTTCTACTCATTCATGGGTAGTGGATATTGGGGCAACTGATCATGTTTGTTACACCTTGCAGGGCTTCAAGCCGACAAGGGAGCTGGAAAGTGATGAGATCACCATCTCCATGGGCAACGCGTCGAAGGTCGCAGCTGTTGCTATTGGAGATTTATCTTTATGTTTTGGTGATGACATTTTAGTTTTGAGAGATATTTTATATGTGCCGGAGTTTCGGAGGAACATAATTTCTGTTTCAAAATTGTTTTTGGATGGATATTCTGTTACTTTTGATAGAGGCGTTTCTATCATGAAAAATAACATGACTATTTGTTTTGGAATTTTGAACAACTCTCTCTATACTATTACATGTCCAATTAAAAATTCTGTCCATGTTGCATCTACATCACAAATCCTTCCAAATCCGAATAAGAGGAAGTATTATTCTCATGAACAATATACGCATGCGTGGCACCTAAGGTTAGGCCACATCAATCTAAACAGGATCCAAAGGCTCGTTTCAAATGGAATCTTGAAAGACTTTCAAGCTGTTCCATTTAGAACCTGCAAATCCTATATAGAAGGAAAGATGACGGCAAGGCCTTTTAAGGCCAAGGGGAATAGGGCATCGCATGTGTTAGAATTGATTCACTCTGACTTGTGTGGACCGATGTCCACAAAGGCTCGTGGAGGGTATGAGTATTTCGTCACTTTCATTGACGATTATTCAAGATATGGGTATGTTTACCTACTTTGCTACAAGTCTGAATGCTTTGAGAAATTCAAAGAATTCAAGGCGAAAGTGGAGAAGAAGTTGGGTAAATCTATCAAGTCATTGCGGTCTGATCGCGGTGGCGAATACCTCGGAAATGAATTCTTGCAATACTTGTCAGATTCTGGGATTACATCCCAATTGACTGCACCTGGTACTCCCCAACAGAATGGTGTAGCGAAGAGAAGAAATAGAACTCTTTTGGAAATGGTGCGATCGATGATGAGTTATGCATCGTTGCCTATTTCGTTTTGGGGATATGCCTTGGAAACAGCGGCTTACATGCTGAATCTAGTACCGTCCAAATCTGTGCCTAAGACTCCCATTGAACTATGGTCAGGTCGAAAACCTAGCCTGAGCCATGTGAGGATATGGGGTTGTCCTGCATACGTGCTTGACAAAGAGGCAAGAAAGTTGGATCCTAGATGCGAAGTAATGCTGTTTGTAGGATATCCAAAAGAAACGAAAGGTGGTTATTTTTATAATCCTAAGGATCAGAAAGTAGTTGTTAGCACCAACGCACGATACTTGGAACAAGATTTTATAAATAAACACAAGTCAAAGTCCGAGATTGTCCTTCAAGAAATCGAAGGCAATGGACAGGCGATTCCATCACCCCAGCCAAGTGTGCAAGTGAATGCACCACAGGACACTGCACAAACCATTATCACAGCTGTACCACCACCGCTTCGTCGTAGTGGGAGGGTTATAGTTCAACCCGATCGATTTATGTTCTTGGGAGAATCTTCGGATCTTCTTCCTGTTGATGAACAAAAGGATGTCGACCCTGATAACTATAGACAAGCGATGAAAGATCAGGATGCAGATTCTTGGTACGACGCCATGGTTTCTGAAATAGAATCCATGACTGCTATGGATGTATACGAGAAAACTGAACTACCTGATGGCTTTGAAGCTATAGGTAGTAGGTGGGTATACAAGAGAAAGCGAGATTCGGATGGTGAAGTCGCAGCTTTTAAAGCTAGACTGGTGGCGAAAGGCTATACCCAGGAACAGGGTATAGATTATGATGAAACTTTTTCGCCGGTTGCCATGCTTAAGTCTATCCGAATACTCCTTGCCATAGCAGCCCACATGAACCTTGAGATTTGGCAAATGGATGTCAAAACCGCTTTTCTAAACGGTTTCCTTGAAGTAGGAAGGGACATCTATATGCAGCAACCCGAAGGTTTTGTGAAGAAGGGCGAAGAGCATCTTGTTTGGAAGTTGAAGAAGTCCATTTATGGACTTAAGCAAGCTTCGAGGTCATGGAACAAGCGTTTTGACGAGGTGATTAAATCCTATGGATTTACTCGCTGTGAAAATGAGAGTTGCGTGTACCGTTTAGATGCCGATGGTGACGTAGTTTTCCTTGCACTTTATGTAGATGATATCCTCCTCATTGGCAACAATGTTGAGCTATTATCGGACATAAAGAAGTGGTTATCCGAACAGTTTCAAATGAAGGACTTAGGAGATGCAGCGTACATCCTGGGGATCAAGGTTATCCGTGATCCCCAGAAAAGGATGTTGAGCTTATCTCAAGCTACCTACATTGATACTGTGATTGCTCGTTTTAGCATGCAAAATGCCAAGAAAGGCTTGCTACCTTTCAGACATGGCATTCCTCTGTCTAAGGACATGTGTCCTAAGACGCCTAGTGAGGTTGAGGAGATGAGGAAGATACCCTATGCTTCCGCCGTAGGTAGCCTCATGTATGCAATGCTTTGCACGAGACCTGATATTTGCTATGTCGTTGGCATGGTTGCAAGATATCAATCAAACCCTAGACCAGGACACTGGACTGCGGTAAAGCATATTCTCAAGTACCTGAAGAGGACTCAAGATTATAGGCTAGTTTATCAGTCAGACAGTCTATCTCCTTTGGGTTACACCGATTCGGATTTCCAGGCTGACCGGGATGAGAAGAGATCTACCTCTGGATATGTGTTTACCTTGGGAGGTGGAGCCGTATCATAGCGGAGTGTAAAGCAGAGATGCATTGCAGACTCTACCATGGAAGCCGAGTATGTAGCTGCTTCCGAAGCTGCTAAAGAGGCTGTATGGTTCCGGAACTACCTCTTGGATCTAGGAGTGGTGCCTAATTTGCCTAAGAGTATCATAATTTATTGTGATAACTCGGGTGCAGTGGCAAATTCTAAGGAGCCCAGGAGCCACAAGGCGACCAAACACATAGAGAGAAAGTACCACATCATACGAGAAATCGTAAGCAGAGGAGATGTGCTGGTTGAGAAGATTAACACTTTGGAGAACTTAGCTGATCCTTTCACGAAGAGCTTACCGCAAAAGGCCTACGAGAACCATGCTCGAGGAATGGGGCTGCGGTTGATGCCACCCACTTAGAGAAAAACTTTCAGTATAAGTGGGAGAAGAAGTAAAGAGTGAAGTGGATGTTGTAATAGCTAGTATTTAGACACATTGTATACTTAAAGTTTTGCTTTAGTATAAGTGGGAGATTGTTGGATTTGTATACTGAAAGCAAGAACGTTTTATGCTTGTATGCAATGATTCCTGTTTTCACTATTTAATCTCCTATCTTATTGGATTCATGATTGCATATGTATGTTCTTTATCTCTATACGAGGATTTAATAAGTCTAAATACAAGCCCCGACTCATCACCGGCAATAAAGGGGTAAGTCAATATTGGTTCTCTAGTGGAATGAACTAATATTTATAAATTAATTATGGTCTGGGCTGACCATAGATAAATTAATTTATTTGAGGTCCATCTTTATTCCTTGTATTTGGTCCCTGGACTGGCCCAAAGTCTCCCAGCCCAGAGAAAGGCAGAAATCGTCCCTCACCCTAAAAGTGGCGCTTCCCCCCTTCTGTATTATTTAATACAGCTGTCAGCTCTCAGGAAATACACACTGATAATTATTTAGGGTTTGAGAACTGAGGGAGGCGCAGAAAACGTGGGAAACTTTCTGGCTTGGGTTTTCTCACAGTTCGTTGTCCATCCAACGGTGAGACTAGAGCGGGATACAGTCTAGAAGATCAGAACTGGAGTTGTTCGATACGATCATCAATCATCTGTGCATCCGATTCACAAGTAAGTAAATCCTAACACCTGTGTGCAACTGTTAATTCATAGGAGCATGTTAGGATTAATCGTTGTATGATAGATTAATAATAATCCAAGAAACGATCATCGGGCAAACGGAACGTTAATTCAATTTAATATTCCTTCATTGGATCCTATTTAGATTGACGTGGCCTAATCTTAGGTGCCATGCATGTGTATATTGTTCATGAGAAAAATGTTTCCTCTTATTTGGATTTGGACAGATTTGTGATGTAGATGCAACATGGACAGAGTTATTAGCTGGACATGTAATAGTATAGAGAGAGTTGTTTAAAATTCCGGAGCAAATAGTCATGTTATTTTTCATGATAGAGACACCTCTATCAAAAGTAACAGAATATCCATCCAAAAACAATTTTAAAACAGAAATTATGTTCCGCCGAAAATCAGGCACATATAAAATATCTCTCAAAACTAAAATGTCATAACCAAAACATAAAGATAAATCTCCAATAGCAACAGCTGCGACCTTCGACGCATTGCCCATGGAGATGGTGATCTCGTCACTTTCCAGACTCCTTGTCGGCTTGAAGCCCTGCAAGGTGTAACAAACATGATCAGTTGCCCCCGTATCCACTACCCAAGAATGAGTAGAAAACGAAGCTAAGCATGTTTCAGTTACTAGAACTTGTGACGTACCTTGTCCCTTTGCCTTGAGCACCGGACAATCTTTCTTCCAGTGCCCAGTCTTGCCGCACTTGAAGAACTTTCCCTTTCCTGTTGGCTTCTTCACGCCGCCAGTAGGGCCGACCGCCTTACCACTCCCACTTGCTTCATTGCCACCTTTGCCCTTTGGACCTTTGCGCTTCTTTTTCCCGTCTTTCGATGAAGAAGCAGGTCCCTTGGCAGTGACAAGTACTTCTTTCCTATTGCCCAAGACTCCCTCTGCCGTAACTAGAGCATTCAACAACTCATTAAGAGTATAGTTGACCTTGCTCATAACGACATTGAGACGGAAGTTCTCAAAGGATTTGGGGAGAGTGTTCAGGATGATATCGATCTTGGCTTCGCCTTCGATACCTCCTCTGAGCAAGTCGAGCCTGTCAAACAGATTTATCATGTTCATGACATGCTCATGTACAGAACTGCCCTCGCTCATCTTACATGCTAAGATTTCTCTCATCATGTTAAAGCGAGCAGATCTCTCGGACTCCCCATAAACCTCAGAGAGGTGCAGCATGATGCCAGCCGCGTCAACCATGACCTGATGCAGGAGTTGCAAAGTTTGTGACATAGTCATCATAATATAGCACTTGCCATATTATTAGACTTGTGCCACCTTTTATGCGCCTCACGTTCCGCATCGGTTGACTGATCAGTTAGGGCCGCGGGACGTGGAGTAGTAAGCACAAAACTGTGCTCCTCAGCGTCAAGAATGTACATAATGTGGCGTTTCCATTCAGTATAGTTTGGACCGGTGAGAGGATTGTTTGTAAGAATAGAGATGATTGGAGATATAGACATATCTGAATGTAAACAAAATAAACATGTAAGAGCATAAAAATTCGTAACAATAATTAATAGTTGTTTAATTTTCATGAGTAAGCCACGTTCGTGTGGACGTTTACACATGAATCCCTTAACCAGACTATTTACCTAGTCGTTTAATTTTCATCCATGTCAACTTAACCTTTTGACAAAGGAAATTAATAGTTGGATCTTAACTAGACCATATCATATTCAAGAAGGGACTCCGTTGGGGAGTTGTACATTGTACTTGAAATGATATCTAAGCAATGACCACAATTTAACCTTGATTATTAAATTCTTGAAATTAGCATACTCACTAGGACCATACCGCTTTCAATTTAATCTCTTGGTTATCTTATTTAAAATCCATCCTCTAAAGTACTTATGAAAATTACACGAGTAAGCCACGTTCGTGTGGACGTTTACCGCATAACTCCCACTACTTAAATGGATTTAAATATTTTTAATAGAAATCTCAACTTAACAAACTTGTGACATCAAATACGAAGTAAGCCACGTTCGTGTGGACGTTTACTCATATTCTCAATCACTTTGTCTTGAGACCGCATGTGGAGGTCTTATAATAATTTTTAAAAGGTTTAAAAATTATTAAAACTGCTTAGTCTTTTTCATTCAAAAGGTTTATTCATGCTCAAGCACATAATCCTAAACATGCTCTTCTAGAACGCAACACGTAAAACATGCTCGCAGAATTCTAAAACATGCTTAAGAAAATGATAAACCTACTATCATGCTTGTCTAAGCGCAGTTAACAAAAACATATTAACAAGAAAAGACATAGAAAAGCAGGTAACGAGCATAAGGGATAAACACCACGACATGCAAAGAACAGAAATAAAAGAAATAAATTCTTCGTGACCCATTCGTGGAACCCCAAATCTAATCTATTACATTTAAAACAGAAAAGAAAAGCCCAAAAACTAAACACTTGGCCCGAACAGCTTTATCAGGCCCGTCTTTGGAAATTAGGGTTTGGGCCCCCTAGGGTTTGAGAAAACAGCCACCTAGGGTTTGGAAACCCTAGGCGCCGCCGCCCACTCCTCGGCAGCCCGGCGCGGACGCAGCCGCAGCCCGACGCACGGCAGCAATCGCCTCCCGGCAGCAGCAGCCTCGGCGTGCAGCAGTAGGCCCCGGCGTGGGCGCAGCAGCGCGTAAAGCGCGCAGGCACTGCCCCGGGTGCGCACAGCCCCTGCCGCCCGCCTTCTCCTCGCCAGCCTGACCCGCACAGCAGCAGCAGCAGGTCGCACAGCGCCTGACCAGGCGCGTGGCGCACAGCGCGCAAGCGCTCGTGCGCACGCTGTCCTCGGCGTCGGCAGCCTTGCTTGCTCCACACCCGACACGCCTCCGGTACTCCAACTCCAAACTCCGTTCATCCGTTGTTGATTCGTCGTCGTCTTCGTCTCGTTCCTCAGTTTTATAGATTACAAAGCAAAAACAAAATACAATTTGAAATCCTAATCTAACCACGGATTTATCTCGCAGTGAAAAACGATTACAACGTCATAACGACGTATCCCACGGATCAACAAACCACGAAGAACAACAGCAGTAAAATAACGCACATTATTAATCGTACATAAATTAATAATAGAGCCAAGAAATTAATCCTGGGCTCTGATACCAATTGAAGGAATATTAAATTGAATTAATACTCTAATGCCCGATGATCGTTTCTTGGATTATTATTAATTTATCATACAACGATTAATCCTAACATGCTCCTATGAATTTAACAGCTGCACGTTGGTGTTAGGAATACATACTTGAAAAGTGTATGCAGAGGCTGTCGATGATCGAATCAAATGACTCCAGTTCTGATCTTCTGAACTGTATCCCGCTCAGCTTTCACCGTTGGATGGACAACGAACTGTGAAAGTCCCAAGAGAGAAATAATGCTCCTCACGTTTCCTGCGCCCCACAGCTCTCCAAAACCCTAATATTGTTTTAGTGTATTTTCCTGAGAGCTAACAACTGTATTTAAATAATTAAATACGTGTAGGGGGCGCAGATTAGGTGTAGGGGACGATTTCTACTCCTTCTAGGGCTAGGAGACTTTGGGCCAGTCCAGGGACCAGATACAAGGAATAAAGATGGGCCTCAAATAAATTAATTATCTATGGTCAGCCCAGACCATAATTAATTTATAAATATTAGTTCATTCCATTAGAGAACCAATATTAACTTACCCCTTTATTGTCGGTGATGAGTCGGGGCTTGTATTTAGACTTATTAAATCCCCGTATTTAAAATATCCGACATCCATTAATTAATTAGAGCTCTGACAGCTTAAATTAATTAATCTCTTTGTAATCCTTAAGTAGTACCACTCAAACCTTATTATTGCGCCTGAACTTAATCAACCTGCAGGGTTTAGCGCAATAAACATTATTGAGCTCCTTAAGGGGATGTCATTATCCTATATCGGATACGAGTACTAATACAGATAATCAAATATCATATATTAACCGCTATCACCCAAGATACAGAGTACTCAAGTTACTATATAACTCTCACTCATAGTAAATCAAAGTGATACACGAATTAACATATATATCTGAAATCTTATTAGTATTAAGATTTTATTAAGTCACTGAGATCTTGATTATTCACTTAAGTCAGATAGAAGAATACATCTCACTGTGGTCCTATCAATACGTTATGACGTACCAGTATAGACAAGTAGTCAAGACAAACTACTTCCATCTATACCGTAGCCTAAACCGATGACTCGTCCTAAGGTCATCTCGGCTGTGATCATATTATATCTCTTATGGTTATTCCAATTATATGGTCTTCTGTGATCTACAACACACCATATAATCTACTTATATAGAGATAGAGAACATACATATGCAATCATGAACACAAACAGATAGGAGATTAAACAGTGAACATAGGAATCATTGTATACAAACATAAAAGGTTCTTGCTTTCAGTATACAAATCCAACAAAAATCCATTCTAGAATCTCCAAAGGCTGTAGCTTGCCGTAAGGTTGTTGGTGTAAAGCCTTAACTTGCTGGCAAACGAGACACTTCTCGACGAATAAGGCCACGTCTCGTTTCATTCCTTCCCACCAGAAGGTCTATTTTAGATCTTGATACATCTTAGTGTTTTTTAGGTGGGCGGCATAAGGAGTGTCATGGGCTTCGCTCATGATCTTGTTCTTGAGTTCTTCATCATGGGGAATGCATATTCTCTTTTCAAGGAAAATAACATTATCGGCTTCTTCGTGGTAGTTCTTGAGATTTCTTTCTCTTATCTTCGCTCGTAATTTCTCCAACTTTTCATCCTTCCTTTGAGCTTCTACCACCATTTTTCTCAAATTCGGTATAGTCGCGACCACCCCCCGCTATTGTAGCAGGTGGTTTTATCACCTCTATTCTCATCCTATCAAAATCTCGTATGAGCTCTTCTTCCTTTGTAAGGATGTATCCCAGTTTCGATGGGACCTTGCGGCTCAATGCGTCAGCTACTACATTGGCCTTCCCTGGGTGATAATTTATACCACAGTCATAGTCTTTACTAATTCGAGCCACCTTCGCTGTCTCATGTTGAGATCCTTCTGCTCGAAAAAAGTATTTCAGACTTTTGTGATCGGTGTATATTTCACACCTGACACCATATAAATGATGTCTCCAGATTTTTAGTGCGTACATTACCGCCGCTAGCTCCAGATCATGGGTCGGATAATTTAATTCGTGTGGCCTAAGTTTCCGCGATGCATATGTAATCACTTTGCCTTCGTGCATCAAAATACATCCGAGTCCATTCTTTGATGCATCCGTGTAGACCACATACTCCTTGTCTGGTTCCGAAATTACTAGCACTGGCGCCGTAGTTAGCTTTTCTTTAAGTAGCTGAAAACTTTCTTCGCACTCGTTAGTCCATGTATATTTGATTCCCTTCCTGAGAAACTGCGTCATCGGCCTTGCTATCTTCGAAAATCCCTCAATGAATCTTCGATAGTAGCCCGCTAATCTCAAGAAACTTCTGATCTCATTTGGGGTAGTTGGTGACCTCCACCCTTGTACTGCTTCCACTTTGACGGGGTCCACCTTCATACCTTCTGAAGACACAATATGTCCCAGAAATGTAACTTCTGTGAGCCAAAACTCACATTTGCTTAATTTGGCATAAAGGTGTTCATCCCTTAGCGTTTGCAACGCAGTTCTCAGATGTTCCTTGTGTTCTTCATTCTTGGAGTAGATGAGAATATATCAATAAACACCAAGACGAAATTATCCAAATAAGGATGAAATACTCTGTTCATGAGGTCCATGAACACAGCTGGTGCATTTGTTAGTCCGAATGGTACAACTACAAACTCGTAGTGACCATATCTTGTTCGGAAAGCCGTTTTGGGTATATCTTCATGTCTAACCTTAAGCTGATGATACCCAGACTTCAAATCGATTTTGGAGAAAACACTCGCGCCCTTGAGTTGGTCGAATAAATCATCGATTCGTGGCAATGGATACTTGTTCTTAAGCGTTAGCTTGTTCAGCTCTCGGTAGTCGATGTACAATTTCAAGATGCCATCCTTTTTCTTGACGAACAAAATCGGCGCTCCCCATGGGGACACACTAGACCTGATGAAACCTAGGTCCAACAATTCTTGTAACTGGATTTTCAACTCTTCCAATTCCTTCGGGGCCATTCTGTACGATGCTTTTGATACTGGCACCGATCCTGGCTCTAGATCGATGGTGAATTCTACTTGTCTGTCGGCTGGTAATCCTGGCAAATTTTCTGGGAAAACATCTTGAAAATCCCGTACGATCTCTACATCTTCCGTTGTCTTTTCGATCTCAACTCCCCCGTTCAGGTATACAAGGAAAGCTTGGCAGTCTTTCTTGTTCATCATCTTCCTCGCTTGTGAGGCTGAAATGATCGACACTCTATTCCTTATGCGTATCCCGTGGAAACTCAAAGCGTCCCTTCCTGGAAAGTTGAAAGCGATTCTCCATTCTTGGCACAATATTGTGGCGTAGTTCTCCGCTAGCCAGTCCATCCCCAGGATTATATCAACGTCCTCCATCGATACGACGTGTAAGTTGTTCGCTACGACCTTAAACGACCCTATGGTTAACTCTAGTTTCTAACAAGCATGTATTACTACTGTCGTCCCTCCTATTGGTGAAGAAATTCTCAAGTCTTGATTAGTCTTTTCAGGTTGGAGCTTTAAGTTTTTTTTTTTACACATGCACTTGCAATAAAAGAATGCGAGGCACCCGTGTTGAACAGAAGTATAACAGGTGTGTCGAGTAATGTGCCCATACCTGCCAAATTCCCTTGGTTGTTTCCTTGCTTATTCTTGTGCAGGGCATAGGCTCTTGCCTGTGAAATTTGCGGTGGACGTGCCGCAGGTCGATACTGCTGTGGTGGTGGGTAGAGTAGCTGTTGGCCATGGATATCCCTGAGTGGTTGTGCTTGGCCCGGCTGATTCGGCCTTCTCATTCCTCCTTGTGGTCTTCCTTGGCAATCTTTAGCAAAATGGCCCTTCTGACCATATTTGAAACATGTATTACTACCATCCAAACATACACCATAATATGACTTGGAGAACTTCGGCCATGGAGGTGTCCCAAGCTGGCCCTTGTTATCTTTAGCAGGTCCTACCTTTGTTCAACGTCCATGCTCTTGCCTTTGGGTACTGTGTTTCCTACCAAGTCTTCTTGTCATTTTGACTATCATAGTAATCTTTGTTGTTGTTGTTGTTGTTTCCTTTTCATTACCCTTTTTTTTCTCGATCATTTGCTCCCTGAGTTGAGTTTGTGTCGGGCGATTCTCGGCATAACTGCCTTGCATTTAAATCTTTGCTGAGTACTTCAAAGTATGTAAACTCACCGTGGTCGGTGAATGCCATTCTTATCTCATGCCTTAAGCTGGGGAGAAATTTTCTGACATATTTTCATCAGTATCCACCTATTGTAGGGCATAACGAACATGTCGTGGATGCTACGGTCGTACTCAGTCTAGATATCTTGTTTTGCTTCAGGTTAATCATTTTCATTTCCGTCCTATAGCAGCTATCAGAAATATATATATCTGTCTTAAGGTCATTTCTAAGGCAATTATGCCAACCTTTGTTGAGTCATCTCTTTTCGTTTTGCCTTCCACAAAAATCTGCAGATTCAGTCAACAGGAATGCGACACAAGAAGTCGTTCTTGGCGGTACGATGGAGGAAAGAAAACATCAAGGGTCTTGTCCATCGCCTTAATCCCAAGCTTACTATCAATTGGATTTCCCCAATCCAATCTATATACACGAGATTCACTTGAGAATAAGTTCCCTCGTCCTTTTGCGGCGGTTTATTTTGCTCCTACCTCATTCCTAGGGCTCATCTACGGGGCATTCTATTTCCAAAGACCGAAATGGTCATCGACCCATTTCTTGCTACCTATCACATACATAACACTTTCCTGTGAATCTATCTTAAAACTATCATAGACCAAATAACTTAAGTCCTCGTACTCAAACACTATATTACGGTCTTAGCTTGAACTCTGAATTTCTATCATAATGAGTGGTCGATATCACTTATAGGATAAAGACTAATCTCAACTAATTTAAACACAATAAGACAACTATACGAAGCTATAGTTTGGGTGATATACTAGGTCAGTATACCAATACTTCTTAGTCTTATCGGTCAAGGGGATCTATTATAACAACTCAAAAGTTGCAAGGCTCAAAATCAACACAACATCAAACCAAGGTGGTGTAGAGACTGTTTAAGAGATTCAAAAGGACGACCAGATAGTAGAAAATGATTAACTACAAGGTCGAACAAAATGACCTAGAGTAAGAACCCATCTGGCTTTTCAATCGGAAGTTAAAACACATGGGTTTTCAACCCAAAAGACGTTTACTGAGATTTGGATCATGTGGACTAGCCAGGTCCAACATCATCACCTCCCAGTTACACGGGAAACATCGTCCCCGAACTTGGAGAGCCATGGACATACTATACATAACGAATCTTAAGTTCATAATAGCAAACTAAACTCAACTTAAGGTTCTATGTCCTATTGAACTAGACTCTTACTTCCCTAGGTCTACCTTCTTTCATAAGTGTACGTACATAGCATACAGATAGTCAAACCATATCTTCTATACTACTTGTAGTCCCAAAGACATGGGCAGCAGTCCAAAGGCATGTATAAGCAGCTCCTATGTTGCCATCAAAAACTATCCTGATATCCTGATATACCCGGGTAGTCTATGTTGGGGTCAGACGCGGAGCCCTCCTAACCACCAGAATAGGCCTGGACGTAATCATCTTTAGCAGATAAGGGCAAATGTGAGTCTTCTTATACGTAAGCATACGTAAAATTCTTAAAGGTAAAAGGTTATGAACATACTATGCATAACAAAACATAAGTTTCATTATGACAACTAAACTTATCTTAAGGTTTTCTATTCTAATGGATTTGGTTCCCATTCCCTCGTATGACATAAATATGTATACATAACCTACAGACAATCAAATCACGCCTTTATAATAATCTATCGTGTATCAAAAGTTGATTCAATGTTCTGTCATGGGTGAACATTCGAACGTAGAGACTTATACTTAAACCCCTGATGCAACGTTTGCCTTGAATTCGTCTTGTATCGTCATTCCGTGCATATCTTCTCATTCTTCTTCGTGGTTCAAAAGAACCATCATTTTCTTGAGGGAGCTTAAACGCTCTAAGTTCTCTTTCATTTTTTTACATCATCACTTTAAGAATCTAGATTGTAGAGATATCCTACTAATCTAGTAGTCTAAGTTCTTTTGAAATTGTGATCATGTAACTTATAGCAATCTATGTTCTTTTTGGGGAAAACATGTTCACTTCCTATCATTCCTCTGATCATAACATCATAACTGCAAAGATATGCCATGAAAGGCAAAACATTAAACATTTCATCGTAGCATGCTCTTCACATAAACATATTCATGAAGCAGTTTAGAACAATAACATCTTTAAAAACGTTAAAATTGCAGTTACCTTTTTCTTGATTGAGCACGATGCAATGGAGTGTTGAGCGGTGTCGTATGAACCCACATATGTCTAGTGAATCAACTAGACTTTGACTTTTTAGAATAAGGTTTCTAGGGCCAGAGCAAACAAACTGCTCTGATACCATTCTGTCACAGCCCACTATACCTAAGTACGGATAAACCGGGGTTATGACTTGGGGTGAACAATGAGAAACAGAAATTAAAGGGGATTTGTTAAGTAACCAACATTAATAACAACAAACTAGTGATATATATATATATATATCTAACCGCTTGGGTAGTTTACAAACGAGCCAGTCATAACGACTAGACCCCAAATGACGGGTTAATCAAAATGAAGTAGTAATAAGTTCAAGTAGAAACGATAAATAAGTCAGAGTGTTTGCAGCGGAAAAATGTGTGAGTTATGCATATGGAGATGCATACTCAAGGTTTCATTACATGACCATCAAAAGGGAATCCGCTCAACACCGATCCATTCCATCGCCTGCTCATCCTGCACATTTAGAAATACATGCAGGGCTGAGTATAAAAATACTCAGTGGCATAAGCCAAAAATACAACATGCATACATATATAAATTGAACTGCCAAACAGTAACACACAGGGTTTTCTTGAATGACCTACGCTTACTAAAACATTTCTTTCATTTTCATAAAGGTGGATGCACATCCCATTTTCAGTCTATATGATCCATATTTGTCCTTTCAGTCACGCGCCGGGAAGGAGGCCTCCTTACCACAGACGCCAAGACCGGTCGCAAGCGACTCGCGGTCTCCATGAGTGTACACGTTAACCCTAGCTAGCAACATTTGTCTAGCATAGGATCCCAATTGGATTTCCTTTAAAGTTGGCGAACCAACACAGATAGGATACATATAAAAACATAAACATTTTTGGCAGTCAATTATTTGATAACTTTTCATATCATTTCATAAACATTTCATTTTCATTTTATAAGACATTTCATTTCATAAGAGTCATTTATCATTTGAGCATTTCATAAAACTGAATTAAACAGTTAAATCATATCATGCATATATTCGTATAAGAGGCCTACATCACACAGGGGATCTCTATATATGTATAGTAAAAGTAATGTCCACCTTAAACGTTCTTAAAGCTGGCGTGGAGTCGCTTCTTCTTCGGCTTCACTTTCTGTCGCCCGGACCTTCATTGATGAAGAGTCGATAAGTTCGTGAAGAAATTATCATAAGACAAAGTCTAATTTTGCGAGCCTAGGGTATCTTTTAGTGTTTTCGGGTTCTAGCATCCATAATTCGTTCCATTAAAGACAGGTGAAACCAACATAAACTTGACTAATCATATAACCTCACGTAAATCACATAAACAAATAAAGAAAGAAATAAAATCCTCAAGTTTAGTATCATTAAAAATACAAGTTCACATGAACATAAAGGAAATCATGCACCATTTTATAACATTCTATACATTTCATTTCCATGTAAATAAATAAGAAATTCTATTATTCATTTATAAATGACTTAAATAAAACATTTTAAATTCCAGAGCAATGGAATTAATAATGAAACATTTTAAACCTTTTAAAAACCGTACTCATAAGTCCTTGAAAATAATCGCATAATTAATCAGGCTTAATCCCAAAATATTTCCTTTAAAGTCCATCAATGATTTAAATAGAAGAACGGACTTCATTTAAAATAAATAATCCCAACTTTCAAATTTAAAAATTTAAATCAAGAGATTTGAACTCACTAAATAATTTAGTGAAAATTCGAACATTTTTAAAAGAAATAAAGTCAAAAATTCGTAGGCTTTAATATTCAAATAAAAGCTCAAAATTAATTAAAAATTGGGCCCAATCAATATAAATAAATACCCATCAGCTTTTAAAGAAAATTTTCAGCCCGCATCACAAAAATAAAAGGAGCCCAGTCAACTTTTAATTAAAATTTCGGCCCAAACATAATAAATAAATAAGGCCAAATAAAATAAAACATGAGCTCACTATCTAGCCTAACCCTAATACATATAAACACATTACACACACACAACTTACATAACACACACACACACACACACACTGCACGCCTCTCTCTCTCTCGGCTCCCTCTCTGTTCGGCTGAGGCCGGCGTCGCCTCCGGCGCGCCCCCTCGCCGTCGCCTCCTTCCCTCCCTTCTCTATTCTTTCTCCACCTTTCTCACTCTCCTTCTCAATTCCTCATTCTGACTCACCGGAAGCGCTGCATGCGGCTACCGCCGAAGACCAGCCGTCGCGTCGCCGCCGTCTACTTCCGCCACCGCGTTGCTGCTTCAGCCGTCGCGTCGCCGCCATCTCTGCCGGAGAAGATAAGTCCTTTCCCCTTTCCTACTTATCCCCCTTTTCTCTCTTTTCTAAATCTAAAACTCAATTAATCACTCTCTCTACCCTTTTTTTTGTTAGGCAGGAAAGGAAATGGCGGCTGCCACCACCGCGCCGTCGCCGGCCGTGAGCAGCCGCCGAATGCTTTCACTCCCTCCCCTGTCTCGATCCACAAGAAGGCAGAGAAACAAGAATTGACCTCCCAAATTCCCAATTTCAGTTATACACACAAACAAGATTAGGGTTTTCAATTCTGTTCATTTTCTTATCAAAATCAGATATGTAATTTAAACATTCATGTTTTGCAATCATATGATGAGATATGTATATATGTGTATATAAGCAACTGTTGGTAATCATATGATGGGAATAATCGATGACTTACTGAAATTGAACAAGAATTAGACTGATTCAGTTTGAAATCTTGAATTGTTATAGAATCTGCAGAGTCATGGTTGGAGTAAGAATATGATCCGAAGAGGATTAATGGGACGGCACAAAAAGAATGCTTACCTTGATCTAGATTAGAAGATAATTTAGAAATTTTCTAAACTGTGACAAATTGCCTTTATGAGGAATAAGGTTGATTGGCTTATTTGTAAAGATAATTAAGTAGCTTAGTAAGGAAGCCAAGGTTTGGATAAGGTTAAGTGGATATTTATGGATTAAGTAATAGGATATGACAAGTGGGTGGATATGGAATCAAATGAATTAATAATACTCCTTATCTTAATAAATAAATAAAAAGATCCTTAAATAAAATCATTGAAATAAAATCATTGGTTATAAAAAAAATAATATTATCCCATTTAAAGGAAATTTAATGACTTCATGCATAATTTAAAATCCATGTGGTTCATATAAATACACTTAACTCACGAATTAAAACTTATGCACCACATTTATAAAAATTCCTTTAAATAACTAAACACAGTAAAACACATATGTAACAATTGAATCACCTCAAATAAATCAAACCAGCTTTATTATTAATGGATGCCGAACCCTAATTATTAATAATTAAGCCTTTAATCGGTGATTAAAAGCCAGGATATGACAGAAGATACTCAACAACCCTTCCCACAAAGGCTTCGAGAAGAACAAAGAGTGAAGCAGTATATCAGCAAAGGACTCTTGGTATCCTACTTGGATAAATTTGAGCGACAAGATCAGTGGATACCAACCGACTTGAATGAATGGTGGGAAAAGCTGAAAGAAAGCTACACCAAATGGGTTGTCTTTGCCAATCTCAACAGGAATAGAGATTTCCAAAATGAAGCATGGAAATAGTTTCTTGTGAACTGGCCTGAAAGAGCAATGGTTGAGAGAATGCTGTCTGCTCAAAGAAAAATTGGAATTCCGATCTCCAATTCCCTGAAGACGACGGTTTACCCTCCGAGAATCAGAAACGGCGTCAATAGAGAATCCATCAAAAGAGAAGTCAAGAGCATCTGCAACATATGGAATATGCCTACAAACTCCAGTTCAGATGATTATGACAAAATCAGGAAAGTTGTCTTCAACTTGTATGGTCAGAAGCTTTAATCTTTAATTTTGGCTCTTCTTCGTTGCGTCTTCCTATATTTTGAACTGATGCCTTATCAGTCTTTTTCTTAATGAAAAGAACTTCTCTTTGATCTCAACCTGAAGACAATGACTTTATGTCCAAGCTCTGATTATTGTTTTTCTGTCTTGTCCTTATTCTGTTTTGTTGAACTGTTGTGTTCTTCCCTCCGAGTACAAGTTTTAGGTTCTATTATTAAGGGGGGATAGTATTCACCCTGTTTAATAACTTGTGCCTTGAGTTCAGTCTTTTTCTTGCATAGAACTGTTGTGTAGTTTTGGCATCATCAAAAAGGGGGAAATTGTTGGGAACTTAATGAAACATCCTAATCCTTGTTTTGAAGATACCAAAATTAATAGGTTTCTTTTGTAATAGACTAGGACTGGTTGAACTCAAGTGTTAGAGTTTTTTTTTCCAGTTTAGTTGTTGTTCTGAAGACAGAAGACTGAAGAACGAAGGATTGAAGACTAAAGACTAAAGTTGTCGGCTGAAGCATCAGTCGAAGAATTAGTTTCAACTGATTACTTAATATGAGCCACGTGGAATCAGCGGACTAATACTAAAGTCAAGTATCAGTTAAACATTCTTCCTCGGACTGAACCTCTAACGTTCAAAGGAAGTCACGCACTCCAAAAGGACAGCCGCATTAAATACAGAGATCTCAGGATCGTCCTTTCTCTGCAGAGGTCATTCCTCTTTGGTGATTACCTTTTCAGAGATGTCGCATCTCCTGCTCTTCAACATAGTTGTTCTCACCAAACAAGGAACCTCGAAGATTGAAGCCTCAGCCCAAGTTCAAATTACTCTCTAACGGAAGAAATCTTGAAGACCTTCTCTGCCAACGAATCCATTCAAGACTTCTCCTATAAATAGCGCTCGAGGATCACTTTAATCTTCACCGATTTAACGACATAAGCTGAAACGCTGCCAAAATTGTTTCCCAGCTAAAGCCGAGACTCTCCGAAGTTTAAATCGAAAAAGAGAATCCCAAAGCCAAAAATCAGTCACTGCTGATTACATACATTCTCTTAGACCTTAGGCAAACCTTGTTTATCCAAAGCCTAGATCAAACTAACTCCAAAGAACTTGTCCTTTGAAGTTTAGTTGGCAAGTTTTCAAACATCCCTTCAACCTACTGAATCGAGTGTTTGTGTTGTAAAGGAGTTCAGAAAGGTGTTCTGTCTCCGTGAGATCCTAGTGCCCAGTGCGTGCTTGGAGTGAGAAATTCAACAAGGTGTGTTGGTGCTGAAGATTGGATCTTCGGTTGTTTCGATTGTGTGCACCCGTAAGCACACGTTCAGGTTTGCAGTGCACCCTTAAGCACTTGCCCAGTGAAGTTGTTGGTCTGATCAACCGACCGTGGATGTAGGAAGTGTTTTCCGAACCACATAAAAATCTCTGTGTTATTTACAGCTTTCAGTATTTACTTTCTTACTTGTGCTCTTCCCTTCATAAACTGAAAACTGATTAATAGCAAAGAAAAACCTAAAGACTAACAACGTGCTTAACCCAAAGGCTATTGCGAAACAAAAGTTTTCCGCTGCGTGTGTTATCAGTCTAACTGATCTATCCTCTGATAGTCAGTAAGATTTATAACATCTCTTTTTAATGAACTCGACTGAAGCCTTACGTGCATCAGTTAAGGTCTTTAGACTTAATTGATAACTCTTTATTGAAGAGTATTCAGTATCAGTCGTCAACCTTGTTTTGGTCAAAACTCTTTTCAGTAAACAGGTTGTTTGAGTTTGTGTTTGAAGTTTCATTTTGATCTCTTGTAAAGATCGAAAAATAGCCTATAGGTGTATTCCCCCCGCCCATACACCTATTCGAGACTCTCCAGACCTAACAAATAGACTAGAACTTTTCGAACTCAAGTGTTAGAGTTCATGTTTTCTAGTTAGACTGCAGTTCTAAAGACTGAAGATCGGAGGACTGAAGACCACAACTGAAGATAGCTATGAAAAGGCCAAGTCAAAGACTGAAGTATTGACTGAACGAGAACCTCACTAATAAATCAGTTATGACTGAAGTATTAATGCTGGCCACGTGGATTTAACGGACTGATACTCAAGTCAAGTATCAGTTGACATTCTTCCTCGGACTGAAACTCTTAAGTTAAAAGGAAGCCACGTACACACAAGTACAAGCCGCATTAAATGCAGAGATATTGAGGATTGTCCTTTCTCTGCAGAGCATTCATTTTTGGTGCAAGATTTTTAGAGGCGCCTTACCTGCTGTACCTGAGACGTCGTTCTTCATCAAATTAAGAACCTCGAAGATTGAAACCTCGGCCAAATTCAAATCTCTCTCACAACGGACGAATTCTTGAAGACCATCTCAACCAACGAATCTATTCAAGACTTCGCCTATAAATAGAGCTCGAGGAACACCTCAATCTTCACCGATTCAAACGCACAAGCTGAACCTCTGCCGAAATTGCAATCAAAAGTTTGAATAGAAGAAGAAAATTATTGAAGCCTAAATCAGTTCACCGATTATACACAATCTCTTAGTTTGTTAGGCAAATTCTTATTTTATCCAAAGCGTAAGTTTCCAATTACAGAGAGCATGTTCTCAGTAATCTAGTTGGTATTTAAAACTATTTTCATCTGAGAGAAAAGAGAGTTTGAGAAAAGAGGAGTTCGGACTAGTGCTCTGACTCCAGAGTTCTTAGCCACCCGCTGGAAAAAGGCACTTTGTCTTAGCGTGCTAAGAAAGAGCGAGAAATCCAACCCAGAGTGTTGGTACTGAAAATCTGTATTTTCAGTTCGGGAGGTTAATAGAGCCGCCTATGCTTTAGCAAATTTTGTTGCATCATCTTCTAGTGTAACCATCTAGAGATCGGCCTTCCGGGCTAGCTGAAAGACATTTCCCAACGTTATTTTATAAAATCCACGGCTCTTTCCTAAAAGAAGAATAGTCTCTAAGGCGACCGATATTTCAATTCTATGAAAAAAAAGGAATTGCTTTTGTTATTCTAAAGTATACGTCAGAAGCGCGAATCCCTTGTGTCGTGGCGGCTGAATCTCTCAAATTCAAATTTACAGCGCCAAAAACGTGGGCGAGAAGGGTCCTCGACTTTGAGTGGCGGCGAGCACCGCAGTGGGCGAGTGATAACACTTACCTTTCCATGGTTTTTAATGTTCATTTGATGTTAATTTTATAGGAAATTGAGTGTTGGATGATTGTTTTGTATTTATATTGTTTTATCTTGTGAAACATGATTCTTACTCGAACTTTGAAGGAATTTTCAGGATTATTTAGTTCCAATTTGGAAAAATGTTCTGAAATAGAAGTTGTAGATCGTCTCGATACAACTTCGTGAGTGCAAACGGATCATAAATCGAAGTTCAGACGAGAAAGGTATGACTAAAACAAAAAAGTCGCATGCATCAATCAAAACTCGGCGGTCAAACGCCGTTGATCGCCGAAAATGGGCATTTTGAAGAAGAAAATCGGTGACCGATTCGGAGGGCGCCGATTTGGTCGCCGAAGTCTCTGGCACACTTTTAAGCTTCGTCTAGGAAGTTCGGCAGGCGCCGGTTTTTATGGTTTTGAAGCCCCAACTCAGCGGTCAACTCGGCGGTTGCTGAGTTTGACCGCCGAATCGAGATTTTGTGCGGGATTTTCTGATTTTTGGAGTTCTTCTGGGTTCCAAACACTGTGTTTACTCTGACACTTTAAATAGGTCCTCTTTTGATCTATCTAGGGTTCCCAACTTTAGTTTTTCAGTTTCATGGCTTTAGATTATCATTGCTTTCAAGTTTTCTAGAGCTTGGATCGAAATTCTGCAAGGATTGAAGATTCAAGATTGTTCATCAGTTTTATTCAGAGTTTTGTTTAATTCAGTTTTTTACAATTGCATTCTTTTTAATTATGTTTCTATTTTATTTTAATATGTCTGGCTAGTTTTCTTTTCTGATTCTAGGGTTTGTAAATAGTTAATTAGGTTCATGTGATTTATTTGTTAGTACCTATTTACCTTCCAGTTTATGATTCATAATTCCTGGTGCTTAAATTCTTGTGAATTATCTGATCAATAGTTTGCATGTTTAGCTATTCGGTTTGAGACCTAGCGGAGATAACTATTTACCAAATTCAGGAATGTATGATATGATCTTAACCTTGAGACCTAGATGAGATAGGTGGATCATATGGAGCTGTTGGGAGTTAGTAGATTTACTTGAGACCTAGCGGAGATAGAGAATTTACTAATCTACGATCGTTGCTGCTCTAGCGAGAGTGATTGATTAATTAAGTGGTCTCTCATCATAACTGGATTAAAATTGGTTAATAAGATTAATAGATTTATTATGTGGATTTAGTTAATGAAGGTACTACCCTAGGATCAGCTGTCTTTATTATTTAATTTTTCTACGTGACTTTATTTCCTGCTGTTTGAGTTTAGTTTTAAGTAAACCCTCTTCATATTCGTTTGCTTGTCTACTATTATAGTCTGTTTAGGAAATAACTAGAGTTGTTTCGTTGCATCAGTCCCTGAGGATACGATACTCGATTACTTGTTGCTTGCTACAATTACCTGTGTTAGTTGCAATCATTTTTGTTGCTAAGAAATTTGTGATCAGCGAGCTGGGAGAAAATAGGGCACTCACCCACTTTGGGCTAGTAAAGTGGGAGTCAGCCCCATTGTGGGGCGAGCGCCGACTATTTTCCGTTGCATCGCCAAGCATTCTGATTTCATGATTTTCAATTCTTATCAAGATCATTTATCTCAATTCTAACTCTATATATTCTCACTTCTTAACCAATTCCAGCACTAAATCTTGCAAAACAATCACTACAAACATATCGGACACCGACGAAATTACCGACGAAAAATAATCCGTTGGTAATCACCGACGGAAATAATCCGTCGTTAAATATTACTCCCTCCGTCCCGGCCAAGACGCTACATTTGCTTTTCGACACGGAATTTAAGGAGTTGTAAATTAATGTTTTAAGTGTGTAATAATAAAGTGATAAAGTAGGAGAGAGAGAAAGTAATAAAGCGATAAAGTAAGAAAGAGAATGTAATAAAGTGATAAAGGAGGAGAGAGAAGGTAATAAAGAAATACTTAATTAGTATTAATTAAGTGTTTAAAATTCCTTATTTTTGCCAAATATAGAAAGGTAGCATCTTCGTTGGGACGACCCGAAAAGGAATATGAAGCATCTTGGGCGGGACGGAGTGAGTATTTATTATTTTTAATTTATTTTTTAATTATTTTTTCGCAATTTATCGGCGGAATTATTAGCAATGAAAAATAATTAAATATTATTTATTATTTTTAATTTATTTTTAATTATTTTTTTTAAAATTTACCGACGGAATAACGACAGACTTAATAGCGACAGAATATATTCCGGAATATATTCCAGAATATAAATTTACCAGATTCAGGAATGTATGATATGATCTTAACCTTGAGACCTAGAGGAGATAGGTGGATCATAGGGAGCTGTTGGGAGTTAGTAGATTTACTTGAGACCTAGCGGAGATAGAGAATTTACTAATCTACAATCGTTGCTGCTCTAGCGAGAGTGATTGATTAATTAAGTGGTCTCTCATCATAACTGGATTAAAATTGGTTAATAAGATTAATAGATTTATTATGTGGATTTAGTTAATGAAGGTACTACCCTAGGATCAGCTGTCTTTATTATTTGATTTTTCTACGTGACTTTATTTCCTGCTGTTTGAGTTTAGTTTTAAGTAAACCCTCTTCATATTCGTTTGCTTGTCTACTATTATAATCTGGTTAGGAAATAGCTAGAGTTGTTTCGTTGCATCAGTCCCTGAGGATACGATACTCGATTACTTGTTGCTTGCTAGAATTACCTGTGTTAGTTACAGTCATTTTTGTTGCTAAGAAATTTGTGATCAACTTTTTGGCGCCGTTGCCGGGGACTGATTAGAAGTTGCTTTAATATTTCCGATAGGACTTTATAGTAATCCAAGTTTTTTTTTTCTATTCTGATTGTAAGTGGTGATTTTGTAAAGTGCGTATGAACACACGTTCTCAAGGTAATCCTCTCTTTGAGTTTGATCCTGAAATCAACGCTACTTACCGCAATCTTAAGAAGCAAACAGAGATGGATAGAGTGGTTACCGCGGAACAAATTCAAACACTGCAGGAACAGCTAAATCAGCTACTGGCTGAAAAGGCTGCTCAAGAGGCTCAGAGACAACCGCCGATTAATGAGGCATTCGTACCAAACTACAACTATCAGGAGCCTTCTCGGGTTAATGTCAACAACTTTAAGCTGAAAATTGGTCTAATCACTATGGTCCAACGGAACCAGTACGAAGGGCATGCGATCGAAGACCCTAATGCGCATCTGACACATTTTCTGGAGCTATGCAGCACGGTGAAGATTAATGGTGTACCCAATGACATTATCCATCTTCGTCTTTTCCTTTCTCACTGCGGGATAAAGCGAAGTTGTGGTATCATACGCTGTAGCTGGGATAGAATACCGTGTGGAAGGATTTGGCTCATGCGTTCCTACGCAAATTTCATCCGCCTGGCCTTACTTTGAAATTAAAGATGGACATCGTGCAGTTTCAGCAGTTTGAGGGACAAAAGTTAGCGGATTCTTGGGAGCGATATCAGGAAAAGCTTAGAAAGTGTCCGAGCCATGGATTTGATGAAGGCACACTTGTGATCATGTTCTATAATGCCTGCGGAGAACGTACATGGATGCATATGGATACAGCTGCAGGGGGCTCTCTGCTTCAGAAAGGCAGTTCCGAGGCGTGGAACATCATTGAGAGTATGGTTGCTACGAGCTGCCAATGGCCATCAGAGAGAGTGCAATTGAAAAAGGTTGCAACTGCTTCCAGTTTGATCATATAGCAGCAATGGTTACACAACAAGCAGCAATGGCTACGCAGCAGGCAACGATTACTGCGCAACTGGGAGAGTTGCATGAAAAGTTCAATGGATTGAATGTTGGACATCCTGAGCAAGCTGTGAAAGACCTGTCGGGCATGGAAGACATGAATTATATTAATGGCAGAAACTATGGGAATTTCCAGCGAGGTCAGCCAGGAGTGTATAGCAGAGGTCAACAATATCAGCCGGGTCAGCAGCAGTTCTAGCAAGGAGGACGCCCGCATCCGAATCTATCTTATGGCAACCAAAACAATGCTGTGCAACCTCCACCAGGATTCTCTGTTTCTAGTGGGGGAGTGATTAATGAGCCAAAGAAAGATTCCATGGAAGACATGATGAAGCAGGTGCTAATGAAGGTGACTGGGATGGAAACAAATATGGGGAACAAAATTTCTAACATGCAAAATAATTTCTCAGCACTTTCCAAACAGGTGCAGATGTTGGAAAATTAAGTTGGTCAGATAGCCAACCAAGCAGCTGCGCAGCACAAACCAGGCCAGTTCCCGAGCAACACGATTGTCAATCCAAAGGGCCAATGCAATGCGATTTTCAATGGCGCTCTGTCCCCAGAAGATGAGGAGACAATAGAAATCTTTCTAGCAAGCTGTGAGGAGACGAGCAAGGAGCACGAATGTCCAATTGAGGAACCATACAAGGCTCTTGTTCCGCTTAGGGAATACATCCCTAAGGCTCCGTTCTCCCGTAGACTAATGAAGAGGGATGTGCTCGAAGAGCAATGTGTGATGAAGCCGCATAAAAAGGTGGACGCCGAGAGAGCCAAGTTCGAGGTTCTACATGGCAAGAAGAAAAAGGTAATTGTCCACACCAAGAAGAGGGGTGATGAGGAGGAGAAAATCCCGCAGGCGAAAGATGTGTACACTGAGCTGCCAATGAAGCTACTTTCAAAGAAGAAAGATCCGGGTAGCTTCACCATTGAGTGCGAGATTGGAGGAGAGCTCTTTCCCGAGGCTCTTTGTGATTTAGGGGCTAGTGTCAATGTGATGCCCATCTCTGTTTTCAAGCGGTTGGGAATTGGAGATCTCAAGCCGACCTCGATGGAGATTCAGATGGCGGATAGATCAAGAGTGAAGCCGAGAGGAAAGCTTGAAGACATCTTTGTGAAGGTTGACAAGCTCGTCTTCCCTACAGATTTCTTGGTCCTCGATATTCCTGAAGATGCAAATCCGTCGTTGATTCTTGGTCGATCATTCTTAGCTACGGGGCGAGCTATGATAGATGTGCCGAATGGAAGCGTTATCTTTCACGCAGCTGATGCGCATGAGTCATCTGTCGAAGTTCGTGAGCGATATGACTAAAACAAGAAAGTCGCGCGCAGTAGTCGAAGTTCGGACACGAAAGTTATGACTAAAACAAGAAAGTCGCGCGCACCAGTCAAAACTCGACGGTCAACAATGGGCATTTTGAAGAAGAAAATCGGCGACCAATTCGGCGGGCGCCGATTTGGTCGCCGAAGTCTCTGTCTCACTTTTAAGCTTCATCCTGGAAGTTTGTCAGGCACCGTTTTTGATGGTTTTGAAGCCCCAACTCGGCGGTCAACTCGGCGGTTGCTGAGTTTAACCGCTGAATCGAGATTTTGTGCGAGATTTTCTAATTTTTGGAGTTCTTCTGGGTTCCAAACACTTATTTTACCCTGACACTTTGAATAGGTCCTCTTTTGACCTATCTAGGGTTCCCAACTTTAGTTTTTCAGTTTCATGGCTTTAGATTATCATTGCTTTCAAGTTTTCTAGAGCTTGGATCGAAATTCTGCAAGGATTGAAGATTCAAGATTGTTCATCAGTTTTATTCAGAGTTTTGTTTAATTCAGTTTTTTACAATTGCATTCTTTTTAATTATGTTTCTATTTTATTTTAATATGTCTGGCTAGTTTTCTTTTCTGATTCTAGGGTTTGTAAATAGTTAATTAGGTTCATGTGATTTATTTGTTAGTACCTATTTACCTTCCAGTTTATGATTCATAATTCCTGGTGCTTAAATTCTTGTGAATTATCTGATCAATAGTTTGCATGTTTAGTTATTCGGTTTGAGACCTAGCGGAGATAACTATTTACCAGATTCAGGAATGTATGATATGATCTTAACCTTGAAACCTAGAGCAGATAGGTGGATCATAGGGAGCTGTTGGGGGTTAGTAGATTTACTTGAGACCTAGCGGAGATAGAGAATTTACTAATCTACGATCGTTGCTGCTCTAGCGAGAGTGATTGATTAATTAAGTGGTCTCTCATCATAACTGGATTAAAATTGGTTAATAAGATTAATAGATTTATTATGTGGATTTAGTTAATGAAGGTACTACCCTAGGATCAGCTGTCTTTATTATTTGATTTTTCTACGTGACTTTATTTCATGCTGTTTGAGTTTAGTTTTAAGTAAACCCTCTTCATATTTGTTTGCTTGTCTACTATTATAGTCTGTTTAGGAAATAACTTGAGTTGTTTCGTTGCATCAATCCCTGAGGATACGATACTCGATTACTTGTTGCTTGCTACAATTACCTGTGTTAGTTGCAATCATTTTTGTTGCTAAGAAATTTGTGATCAGCGAGCTGGGAGAAAATAGGGCACTCACCCACTTTGGGCTAGCAAAGTGGGAGTCAGCCCCATTGTGGGGCGAGCGCCGACTATTTTCCGTTGCATCGTCAAGCATTCTGATTTCATGATTTTCAATTCTTATCAAGATCATTTATCTCAATTCTAACTCTATATATTCTCACTTCTTAACCAATTCCAGCACTAAATCTTGCAAAACAATCACTACAAACATATCGGACACCGACGAAATTACCGACGAAAAATAATCCGTTGGTAATCACCGACGGAAATAATCCGTCGTTAAATATTACTCTCTCCGTCCCGACCAAGACGCTACATTTGCTTTTCGACACGGGATTTAAGGAGTTGTAAATTAATGTTTTAAGTGTGTAATAATAAAGTGATAAAGTAGGAGAGAGAAAGTAATAAAGTGATAAAGTAAGAAAGAGAAGGTAATAAAGTGATAAAGTAGGAGAGAGAATGTAATAAAGAAATACTTAATTAGTATTAATTAAGTGTTTAAAATTCCTTATTTTTGCCAAATATAGAAATGTAGCATCTTCGTTGGGACGACCCGAAAAGGAATATGTAGCATCTTGGGCGGGACAGAGGGAGTATTTATTATTTTTAATTTATTTTTTAATTATTTTTTCGCAATTTATCGACGGAATTATTAGCAATGAAAAATAATCCGTCGTTAAATATTATTTATTATTTTTAATTTATTTTTAATTATTTTTTTAAATTTACCGACGGAATAGCGACAGAATATATTCCATCGTTAAATATTATTTATTTTTTTAAAATTTTTTTAAATTTTTTAATTAATAATCCGTCGGTAATTCCGTCTGTAAATATTATTAATTTTTTTGTTATTTTTATTTTTTTAAAAAAATATTTTTATTATTTTTTAATTAATATTCTAATTTATTCTTATTTTTAAATTATTGAGAATATTTTAAATTTATTGTTATTTTCAACAATAATATATATATATTTTAATTAACTATAATATTAATATTTTTTATTATTTTAAATTCGATCGTATATTTATCGTCATTCTTTCGTTGGCACCACAAGTCTTAGATATGATTTCAGCATATTCTAAGGTTATGAATAAATTATATTGTATATTGAAATTGAGTTTAGATGAATTAATAGGTGATAGTTATATCAATAATACGTGTATTCTGTACTGGTGACCACTCGAAAAAAACTTCAAGGTTAAGCGTGTTTGACTTAGAGCACAACTAATATAGGTGACCCACTAGGAAGTTCGTCTTAACGTATGCAATTAAGTTTAAAATACATTAGAAATGCCAAAATACTTGTGGAGAATAAACACTACAAGAAAATGTGGCTCTAACGACCAAAATTTCGGTCGTTAAAACCCAAAAATCGGTCGTTAATATTTTTAACGACCGATTTAACGACCGTTTTTTTCGGTCGTTGTTTGCATCGTCGCCCGAGTTTTAACGACCGTTTTTTCGGTCGTTAAAAATTAATAAAAATTTTATATCTTTGTATCCCACAAGTATTTTTAGTGTATTTCTAATGTATTTTGACCTTAATTGCATACCATTTGACGAACTTCCCAGTAGGTCACCCATCTTACTTGTGCTCTAAGTCAAGCACGCTTAACTTTGAAGTTCCTTTCGAGTAGTCACCAGTACAGAACACTCGTATTATTGATATATATAGTACCTATTAATTCATTTAAACTCTAATTCAATATAAAATATCATTAATCATTTATAACCTTATAATATGTCGAGATAATAACTAAGATTTGTGGTGCCGGCGAAACATTGAAGGTAAATATACGATCGAATTTAAAATAATAAAAAATTAATATTATCGTAATTAAAAAAAGAAAAGAAAATATGAGTATGAAAAATAACAATTAAATATACAACAAAATCAATATTAAATCAAATAATCAATATTAATAAAATTAATATTTGAAAAATAATTTTATTATGTTAAAATAATAAAATTATTAATATTTTGAAAATAATGAATCTAATAATTTAGAAAATCTAATAAGTCTAATAATTTATTATAATATAAATCTAATAAATCAAATAATTTATTATTATTTGCAAATAATATCACATTTTTATTAATAATCAATATTATCTATTTTTTTAGAATAATATTATGAAAATAACAATCATTTTAAAAATATTCTCTATAATTTAAAAATAATAATTAAATAGAAAATTAATAAAAAATAATTAAATATTTATATATATATATATAATCAAAAAATAAAAATAAAAATAAATAAAAATAAAAATGAAATTTTAAAATTTTAAAAATTGAAAAATTAATATTAACGATCGATTATTCGGTCGTTAATAAATAAAATAAATAAATAAATAAATTAATATAAATATAAAATAAATAAAAAAATAAAAAATAAATAAAATTAATTTTAACGACCCAAAAATTCGGTCTTTAAAAAAATAAAAAAAAATGTTTTTTTATTTAAAAAATATTTAAAAAAAATAAATAAATAAATAAATAAATTAAAAAACTAATATTAACTACCGAATAATTCGATCGTTAAAAAATTTAATTTTTTTTAAGAAAAAAATAATTTTTTTAAAAAAATATACTCCCTCCGTCCCACTTCAATTGACACTTTTACTTTGGGCACGGAGATTAAGAATAAAGGGTTGAGTGTGTAAAGTGGGTGGGGGTCATTTGTTTAATGTGTGTAGAGAAGGTAGGGACCACATGCTATTTTTGGAAAGTGCCAATTGAAGTGGGACAAACAAAAAAGGCAAGTGTGCCAATTGAAGTAGGACGGAGGGAGTATATATTTAAAAAAAATAAAAAAATATATATTAACGACCGAATTTTCGGTCGTTAAACTTTAAAAAATAATTAAAATATAAAAAATAATTTTGACGACCGAAAATTCGGTCGTTAAGAAAAATAAAATATTAAAATATTAAAAAAATAATTAGCGATCGAATTTTCGGTCGTTAAAAAATACTCCCTCCGTCCCGCCCAAGATGCTACATATTCCTTTTCGGGCCGTCTCAACGAAGATGCTACATTTCTATATTTGGCAAAAATAAGGAATTTTAAACACTTAATTAACACTAATTAAGTATTTCTTTATTACATTCTCTCTCCTACTTTATCACTTTATTACCTTCTCTTTCTTACTTTATCACTTTCTCTCTCCTACTTTATCACTTTATTATTACACACTTAAAACATTAATCTACAACTCCTTAAATCCCGTGCCGAAAAGTAAATGTAGCGTCTTGGCCGGGACGGAGGGAGTAAAAAAAAATAAAAAATAAAATCGGTCGTAAAACGGTCGTTAAGGCCGGAAAATTAACGACCAAAAATTTCGGTCGTTAATTGTGTGTTTTCTTGTAATGAAAGCTAGATTGAAGAAAAAATATATATATTATTTTTTTCGTAAAAAAAATAGCGACGAAATTCATTTCCGTCGCTAATACCAATGATCATTTTCGTCGCTATTTTCGTCGCTGATTTCAGATGACGCCGGCGTCGTCGCGTGCTTACCTACGAACGGTCCGTCGGTATTTCCGTCGGTAATTAGCGACGGAAATGAATTCCGTCGGTAATTTTTTTACCGACCACTTTTACAGCGACACGCGGCGGCGGCCGTCGTTGATCCGTCGGTATATCGATTTACCGACAAAATTTCGCACTTTACCGACGAAAAATTTCGTCGGTAATCGGCCAGATTCTTGTAGTGAATAACACGCAACTTAGCCAATCAATAATATCTTAGATGGACTAGATAAAATATAAACGAATATAGGGCACGCAAAAGTCTAAAAAATAATAGCAAATAAGGACCAAATGAACACCTTCACACTTAAACTTTTGCTTGTCTTCAAGCATAATATAGAAACGTAGAAACAACTCAAACAAATTCAATCCAAAACAAATCTACCAAATGTGCTATCTTCCCTTACTTTCCATGAGAAAAATGCTTCTACCAAGTTAAAACGAAAATAATTCTTTCAAAACTGTAACAATCAAGCACAATTTTCACCTAATTACACAAATAAAATACAAAGTCAACCTCGACATTTCAACCAATCAAATCTCACAATGAAGTATATCACTCAACTCTCAATTATTTAGAAAAGCGACATGTATACACTTATCCAATATCAATATAATGCACATCTCATGCCATATACTTGTCAATCATCTAATATCTCCATTACTAATGTGCTGGATCAAGGATCAAAAATATCTTTTTCATAATTGTAATGTAGGAACATTGGTCAAGATTAGGAAATATACCTAAGTAGCTCAAGTACACAATCACCTTATCTATATTTCAAATTAAGTATGGATTTACATCCATCCTCCTCCACATGTTACCATAAACATATCAAAACTAGGACTCACCAGACAAAACGTAGCCAACCACCCCTCTTATGCTCATATTTTACTTCCCAACAACAATAGTCCACATTTGGCAAATAAGTCATCAAATGCTTCTTCTATTCGACTTAGTCACACAAATTTATTATTGTTTTTTCTTTTCATTTTTTGTTCTTTAGAGCTTACAAGAGTTACTAACATCATAACAATCCTCATTTTCAACAACCTCCAACACATACCAAACACTACATTTTTCATAGACTCGTCACCTCATATCGTTCGGCAAAATAATAATGACAAAATAGACTCAAAATGGACAACAAATGTGATTTGCCAGTAAAGATTAGTGTTTAAGATAAAGATATGGCTAGCAAAAGATTCTCTAAAATAATCTCCTAGTTCTTAAGTACAATATTACAACTTCGACACATAAATCATGACAAATTCTAGAAGATCACTGCATGTAATCTTTTAAACACATATGTATTACAATTTAAATTAATAGGAGCATGCTAAGTGTTGTTATTGTATAGTGAGTAAGATATCCAGAATAGATCTACAGACTCACAATTCCTTCAAAATCAATTTGATAAAAACAAACATTCAACTTTAAAATTTATGTTTTTAATTTGACAATTTAGTCATTAGACAAGGGTGTCATAGAATACACAATCAAACTTTCTAGCTAATACACCCAATGATGCATTTCCAAAGAGATGCTAACAGATCACAAGTTTGAAACGTCAGAATAAGGAGACAAAAAAAAAAAAGAGGCTAGTTTTCATGTGGAGAGCAGTTTGCTCAACCAATATTACACAAGAATATGAATCTTTCCTAAAAGTTATGCCTGGTTGAAGAATCTAGATTTTCTTTGGGGAAGAAGCAGAGTCAACTAAACCATGGTTTCAACTTTCAACAAGGGCTTCCTGAATAAGTTTCTCTGTCAAAGTTTTTGAGAGTCCCATCACGCAATCAGCGGTTCCTACCTGAAAAACTCATTCAGTGAGGAGGGCATATGGAACCGTTTACAAGCACAAACAAGGTAAAATCTATTATACCTACAAATATATTTGAGTGAGGGGACAACGATCTCAATCGTCAAACAAAGATTTCAGAATACATGTGATTCTGAAATAGAGTGATCATCTCTAACAGAGATCAAGGTTGAATCCTCAGTCACTTGGGTCAAACAAGGATTAACTCTAGGGGTGCTTCTCTTTGGTTGCAAATTATCAGGGTGTGTTCTCTTTGATGGAAAAGAATGGAAAGCAATTATTTTCCAGTATTTTCCACCTTTTTCACATATTTTCTAGATTATATAATTTTCCCTGATCATGACAAAAAAAATTCTTGGACACGTCTTTTTCCTCCTTTTCACTGCAATTGTAGATAAAGAAGAATGAGTGTGATAAACTTTTTTTCCACCCTAGAGAACTGAGATAAAAAAGGTAGAGACCACTAAAATATGATAAAATTTTTCCATAGAACATAAACTTATAAGTTAATGAGGGATAAAATGATAAGAAAACTTTATCACATTTCAGTGCCCCACCTTTTTATCTTATGTTCTGAAAGGTAGAGAAACATGGAAAAATATTATCACAAATATACCCCATGTTAATATTATCCTAAATTGGAATGAAATAGAGGGAAAGGGGCTGCCTGGAATATATGTTTTCCACCAGTTTTCATTAAAGAGAACGCACTTTAGAAGACGGATGTTAAGCATCCGCAGCCACAATAATGTGTTGCCTAATGGTCCAATTAGAAAATGGCATTGGTAGCTGTTAACTAATAAACATTTTCATCAGCAGAATTTTCTTCTACAAACCAACACAGAATGATAGGCACACAAAGACAGGAAAACACATCAATTCACACAAGGGAAGAGAGAGAGTCTAACCACAGTGTCTACCAAAGGCAAAATCAGTGGATGTTCAAGCATCAAGCCTCCAGCCACATTTAAAGTTATTCCCTCCTCAATCTGAGAAAACTTAGTAAAGTTAATTAAGCAACATGAAACTTCTTAAAACCTTTTTCTCCAAACAATTACCAAGCTATCAATGACTTCATCAGGTATCTCTAGGAAATAAACCTGCATTAGAAATAAAATCAAAGTTAGATTAAATAAGGTCCAAAAATGGAGTGTTAAGGAGTCCCTAAGTGTGTGTGTGTGTTGGTCTAGTGATAGTGTGGTTGGTTAATGCATGAGGCCAAAGGTCTCAGGTCCCGAGTCTACTGTCACTCGGCTTTTTAAAATATTTGTTTCTTCTACCCCCAAAAAAAAGGGGAGTCCATAACATTTTGCAGTTAGTTTCACCATGGTTAGAAGTCAAGACATATGATGCACGAAAGCATAGATAGCAATGGTTACTGAACTCATGCCAACTGACACTCCAACAATCACATGGTTAAGAATAGAAGATTTTCAGAAATGCAAGTTATTTGGTTTCACTTATGTCCAAGTTACTCAAAATTTCCAGGTAAGCTTTGCATGATACATGTTAGATGACTCTCTGAGTTTGGTTTTCTTGCTTATGATGTGGCAAACCAAGATAATACAATTCGGTGCTAGTCATAGCTATGGCACTTTTCAAGCACAAGGAAAAGAAAAATTGTGCAGAGCCTACTGAATCTTGTTTCCTAGAAGTAGTACAGTCAGTAGAAGTAGTAGGTTTTGGTTTCTAGTTTAAAACATCAAGACAGCAAAAATAGAATCTTGATTCCTAGATTGAAAAAATTAGATGCTGCTTCCCATTTATTCACAAAAAAGCTCCTGGAACAAATTGTTAGTGACATCATTAATTTTATAAATTACATAAAAATCAAATCTCAATTTATCAAGCTTTGAGTTTTATGTAATTAATGATATCAATAATAATTATTTATGTAATAAAATCAAAATTAAATGCGTAAAAAAATAGTGCTAAATTTGGATTAAACGTGAGTTGTGCTCACGGTAAGTATGTAGCATATCACACTATGAAACAATATCTGAGAAGTACCTCTGCACTCTCCCATCCTCCTTTTCGACTACCTGTCACTAAATTAGTTACAACTACTGACCCCACAACTTTGCCTGAACCACCAGAATAGTCTGTAAAAAGTAATATAACTGGAAGAATTAGCTAATATTTAGGATAGGAATTTCTGATAAAAGTTAATAAAGCAACCTCTAATAAACTTTCGTGCTTCTTCCTCACTCGATGGCTTTTCTCTAATAGCCCCTTGATACACCACCACCTTAATACCAATTAAATGAAAATTACAACTTAAACTTCAAATTATCTGCTCCCAACCATGGGAAGACCATTAGAACAATGCATATCAGAGTTCATGGATTTATCAGTGTTTTCGACGATGTTGAACAAGACGAAAAAAAGACAGAACCGAACAAAAGGTAGGTAAAGATAGATCACAGAGAATGCACCCTACACCTAAGCACCAAATTCAACAAAATTTTAGAAAGGAAAATATTGCATGAATAGATCAAAAGAAGTGAATTTGTGCAATACCCATTGTTAAGCAGAGAGAAAGAAATGAAGACAAAGATAAAAACTAAAATTGGCTAAACTTTGACTCCCCATGTGAATGTTAATATTATTCTTATTTGAATGAGTGGAATATTTTCTATAATAGCTATTTCATGCAGGCTTAGGTCTAAAACTGAATTATCTACTGAAACTATATGATCTTGCTTTATGTTTAGATAATTTCAGAAACTTGGATTGAACTTTTGACATAGATTGCCACTTAGATAATTGTACCATAATTTATTTCTTGTTCTCTATTAGAAAATCGAAACAAACAGCATGGCAAATTTACATATAGAGTAAAAAAATTTACTTCCCTTGCATAAATAGGAGACTCATCTATAAATGAAGAAGTAGAGTTAAACTAACTTGATGTTTATATTGAAGCCTTACTTCATACAGAAGATTTCAACACATCAATTCAGAAGTGCAGTTTCCTTCAAATAAAAATATGACTGAATCCTCATTAACTAAAGAACTTAGATATTGATTAATATATTCCTACCATTTTTGTAATTTGGATGTGAAGTCTTTTCTATAATGGCATGGATGTTAAGCTATATTACTCCTACCATTTTTTTAATTAAAAGAATATTAGATTGTGGGTAAGATTTTTTGTCCACATCAAGCTTCAACATGCATAGAGGTGTCAACTAGTTTGTCATAACCCGGCCCAAGCCCAGGCCCAGTATGGGCCTGTCCAGGACTGGCTTATGAGATCAGATGGATTCAACTAGCTGGGCTAATATAGGCAAAGTGGGCTCTGGGTCTTTTTTAGATCCAAAACCAAGACCCATGTGAAGCCCATCCCAAGCCCGACTCAAGTTATGTATATAAATAAGAAAGGACTGGCCCATGCGATCAGATGGATTCAACTAGCCGAGCTAACATAGGCAAAACGGGCTCTGGGTCTTTTTTAGATCCCAGACCCACGTGAAGACTATCCAAGCCCTACTCAAGTTATGCATTTTAAATAATTTATAATTTATATTTTAAAACAGTACCCTATCCGGTGCATCACACTAGAATCAAATATTATGGACTATAATTAATTTATAATTTGAAAGATATGTAAAATGTGTAATTGGCTTTCGAACTGAGTTGTACAGAACATTGATTCTAAAACCCCCTATACAACAACTTACAAGTTAGCAAAGACCTGTTTTAGAAAAGGAAACAGAAAAGAAAAAATATAGATAAATAGAATAAAGAAAGTATCAGCATACTGTATCAGCAGTTATCAGCAGGGTAGAACGTGACATTTCCTCCACTTGATCACAACTCTTGAGCTTCTTCATAATAGCATCAGCCTAAAAAGTGAAATGATAGAAGAATCATTGAACTGCATGCGACTAAACATACATAAAATTCTTTTAAGGTAAGCTTCAGATCCTTGAAATAGGAAAACATGAAAGAGTTCCATTGCACTATCATATTACCAAATTTTTGTAGTTTCCACTCCTAAAAGTAATTCTGATGTCGACAAGCATATTAAAAGAGATGCAAAGCAAATTATGTAACAACACCCTAATCTAAGATTCTAAATATAAAGGGTTAACCTTTGACAGTGAGGTACATTTTTGGATCTTCATTATCATTGTTTTAGTTTTAAAAAATGCACCTCATTTTCCGCATTAAATATTTAAAAAATTGAACTTTCAAAGGGTTAACACTTTATTTAGATTAGGGTGTTACAAGTTAAGCACTTTAAGCCAGATCCAATGATGGTTTATATATGCAAATCCAACATTGTCTAGGTTAAGATGGTGAATTAGTAATTAATTCCAAAGTTCATAAAAATGATATATTCTTTAAGTCCATGAAACTATTTGGATTGACAACCCCCCAATAGATCTATGTGGATTGGCCATCAGCGACAAAGTTTCTTTTAAACAGAAGTTCCAAAATATAATAATGACAGATGCTAAAAAACGGACAGATGCTCAAAGGTCTGTTTCTTTCTGGCTCCATATTCACACATAAATTTATACACCAAACAAAATGTTATTCTGGTCTTCATTTTCAGTAATCAATACAGATATACAACACAAAACATTTTTTCAGCGCACAAGGTTTGGCATCAAAGAACAGAAGTAGAGGAATTCTTTCATATGAAGTATGAAAACACCTTAGCACTTAAGAGTTAGAGGTTTATCAGAAATAAATATTCTCATGTGATAAAATTTACTAAAAGTATACGAAATGTTGTTCAAAGCACATGATATACTGCAGCAGGAAAACTTGTAATTCATATTTTGCGATGAAGATTCAAAATGCTAAACATATACGCATCTATCAAACACCTTTGCTTCAGCTAGGACCATAACAAGGTCTTCAGGTCTTTCCTTCCTGATACTTTGCTCATCTATATCTGCACTCTAAATGCCAAAAGGAAAAAGAAACAAAAAAACCAAGAGAAAAACTTAAATTTTATGTAATCATAAAAAAGATACGAGCAATATTATTTACCATTGCATTAATTCACATTTCCTTCCGTTCACATGATAGTACAGAACTTTTGAAAATTCTGAAGTTCTCAAAGTTGTACATTTATGATGAGTTATGAACATTTAAAATTACACTCACGGGTACATGTTCACATTTAAGGATTTTGGTTTTTGTTAAGAACAATATATTCATTAAATTAATAAATTTATGAATATCAATCATGATGCCTATAAGTGTTAGAATTATGTAGAGAAACTCATATGTGAATATATAACAATTTGATTGGAAGTCAAATTTTACACTTTCCTTTTGTTCTTTCCATATCCCCTAGTTATTTTTCCCTCATCAACTATTGTTTGATGGTAATAGTACATTCTTTATCAATATTAAAGTTTCTAATTGTATTATAACAATGTATCATTTTTTTCAACAAATGAAAAAGAATATGAATATAAAATCATCTATGAGATTGAAATTGGAGTTGTAAGAATAAAATATGAGGACCATATCTTTTATCTCTTTATTTATTTATTTATTTTTGTTTATTTCAATAATGAGAGAGGAGCAACATTATGGATCATCAATAAGTAACTTATACATGTCAAAAAATCTACCCGGCAGTTCAATAGTGCTGACCTGAAACCAAGTCGCCTAGCCTGATTTATATCCCTATGTGAAATAATTGTCTTTACATCCGTCATAACTAGAGGTACCATAAGGCATAAGGTCAGTGAGAATCTGATTCTCTTTACACCAACAATTACCAGATTACAACAGGCCAATCAGATCAAACCCACACCACTAATAAGCGGTATTCTAATCCCAGTATTCTATTTTTTATTCCTATAAAAACGTCAAATTATTGGTTTTTTGCGAGAATTTTTGTGCAAAAGCCTCTACCATCAAACCGAATTATAGAAAAACTGTCTTCTAAAAATTTCAAAAACCTAATTTTATCAAATACACATGATATACATATAGGTGATATGAAAACTAGAGATGTAAACAACATTCATACAAAGAATCCGATGGCGCAAAATTAGCAGTTAAAGCAAAATGTAAAAGAAATTACCATGATTGTGAACTCATAGCCCATCTCAGCCAGAATCTCCCGACGCGCCTTCGAGGACGAACCCAAAATTATCTTCCCGGAAGATAAAAGCATCGAAATTCAAGCAAGAGTTTAGCCATTGAACATTAAACAACAAGAGCTTAACTGTACAAACGAAATGTATTTCAGATCATTGAAATTAAAACAGAAAGAAAGAAAAACCTCGAAATTCTGGTTTTTGGGAGGGAATCTGAGGTGGCTGTCGTCCATCGGTTTAGCGTAGAGGATAAGCACGGCGTCGGAGGGGTTATGAGGAAAATGCCGCCAACGCCTACTTTGAACTAACGGCTACAATTCATTTATATAAGGCTGTAGAATAAATCACAATCTAATTTCGAAATTTTTAAAACTCGTAATCCTTCACATAAAACTAGTCAATAGTCAACTATCCTTTCTAGCTCTTACCAACATTACAACATCCATTCCTCTAAAAAAAAAAAAAGACATAGAACATCCACGTTGGTGCTATCATAGGGAATATATGTAATCATGAGTGCCATATTTATTGCCACATTAATAACTTGTAGATGCTTCTTGTAGTTGTCTTCCAGCGTAGTTGTTTTTGTGGTCTCCGATGTGGGGTGTTTGTAGTAATTCATTTTGTATGAACTTGAGGGTAAATTCTACCCCGCACAAAGGTGCCCAAGTACCCTCATACTTGATTGTCGGCATGTGTCCTTACACTATTTATGAATTTTGAATTTTCTTTTGTAGAGTTGAGTTAACGCTGTTAACTCCTTCCGTGAAGGCATCATTAAGTTCTCGGGGCACGTTATAATTCGGCATCAGAATTGGGCAACTTATGCTGGCAAAACCTCCGCCCAACCTAAATTTTTTTATTTTTGGCACCCTTTTTGGAATGACACTTTTTTATTGATATATTTACGAGACTCTTGGACTACTTTTCTTTTCTACGAATCTATCAGGTCATTTTGAAACTGTTCATTGTTTTCATATCAAAATTAAATCGCAAGCTCCGTAAGCTCGAATTTTGGAATTTAAATCGTGAGGTTGTTGTATCATTTGTAAGGGCCGCGAATTTTTGTGTTCTTAATCCACGTTTGAAGTTTCATTTTTTATTTTCCATTTTTGTCGGTTGTTGTTGCTGATTTTATGTTTTGCTAATTAGATTCGTCCATTGTTAATATGATGTTCGTAAGTTTTTTTTTTAAACTCAACATGATGATTTTGTTATCTTGTTTCATGTTTCATGGGTTTTTCATAATTTCGGCAGTTTTTTTCTTTCAAATGCGTAATTTTTTTTAATAATTATATATAGTCATGCCGAAAAATCTGCCGATATATGATTTCTATATAATTAAAGCTTTTGAATTATTTCGGCATTTTTAAAAATTTTCGTTAGTTATTGGATTATTTCGGCAATATTTGAAATATTTCGTCAGTTTTTCAATTATTTCGGCAATTCTTAAAATGATTTCGGCAATTCTTAAACATTTATGAATTTTTTGAAATTTTCGGCAGCTTTTTAATTATTTCGGCGATTTCGTTGTTGTAGTGATATGAATTACTTTTGTTCGTATTGCGAATGATTTTTGTGTCATTATAGGTTAATGATGGATTTTGATTTGAACGAGTATCCATCTAATGATGTTGGCGATGAAGATGAAGTATTGTCAAGGAAGGAAGCATTTGTTGATGAAAATAATGTTGAAAATAAAAATGAAGATTGTGATGATAATTCAGATGTTGGAGACGGAGATAAGGATCAAAGTCTTGAAGAAGTTGAGGAAAATGTTGAAGATGAGCAACATGTTGAGCATGATTCTGGCAAATTTGTCGATCTACTTAATAGGATTGATGTACTTGAGATGGTATTAGAGGTTGGAAAATCTGTGAATGATCCCGAAGCAGCTCATATTTTATATTGCGAGTATGCAAGACTGAAGGGGTTTAGTGTGACAAGAGATAACAAAGGTTACTTTAGTCATACTAAAATATGTAGTTACCAAACATTTCTTTGCTCTTGCCATGGTAAGAGTGAAACGAAGACATCATTGGATAGAGGGATGGCTACTTACAAGAAGCAAGATCGGAAGACCATGTGTAAGGCAAAGCTAAGGGTGTCACGCAGACGTAATCAGCCATGGAAAGTGAGGTCTTGGTACAAAGAACACAATCATGAATTATTCCCCTCTGACCAGTCGTATTTGTTACGCTCGGCCCGTTCTTTGTCTAAATGTAAGAAACTTTTGATAGAAGCAATGAATTCAGTAGGCATTGGCATCTCTCGGGCTTGTGCATTCATTGAGAAGGAGTCAGGTGGGCCACAAAATTGTGGTTTTACACGGAAGGATGCTTATAATCACATTAATGGCATAAAGATGAAGACAAAAGTGGAAAACGGTGATGCAAATAGCCTTATTCAATATTTCAGTAAGATGTTGAATAGTGAGGCATTCTTTTATTTTGACTTTCAAGTAGATGATGAAGGGTGACTTATGAATTTTTTCTTCAGAGACTCTCGCAGCTCTTTGGATTACGATTATTTCGGAGATGTGTTGTCTGTAGATAGTACATATCAGACCAACAAATACAAGCTTGTTTGTGTTCCTTTTATTGGTGTGAACCATCATTTGAAGAATGTTATGTTTGGAATTGGTTTCCTATCTGATGAAACCACCCGATCTTACGAATGGTTACTTTTCACTTTCTTGGAGTCTATGCATTCGAAACAACCGGACATAATTTTTACGGATCAATGCCAATCACTTATGGATGCAATTGATTCCGTATTCCCGAGAGCTAGTCATCGTCTATGTCAGTGGCATATCAACCAAAACGCGCCATCCCATTTTGGGAAGTTGAATGGGAATTCACTCTTCAAAAAAGCTTGGTTTCATTATATGAATGGATGTGACACTGAGGATGAATTTGAATTAACGTGGATGTGTATGATTGATGAATACGGGCTTGCCCAGAATAGATGGTTTAATACCATGTACGGGTTGAAAAAGAGGTGGTCGTCTGTCTTTACAAATCAGCAATTTTGTACCGGCCTACATGTAACATCGCGTAGTGAGGTAACAAACAAGGTTATTAAGAACCTTTGTAGTGCAAACATATCATTACATGATTTTGTGCTTAAGTTTGAAGAAGTACAAATTCAATGGCGGCGAAAAGAAGCTGAGGATGATGCACTCTGTATAGGAATGCCAGGGTTATTTGTGCAAAACAATGAATTGTTGAATAGTGCAGCTAAATTCTTGACACGAAGTGTCTTTCGAAAATTGGAGCATGAGGCTAGTTATTCAATGAATGTTGATTTAATCAAAGGGCCATCAAGTTATTCTTCGGATGACATAGAATTCACCGTGTCTTCTGGTAACTCTGGTGGGAACCCGAGGGTTGTTAAATTCAATAGGTCAAGTGACCTTACTACCTGCACCTGTCGTCTTTTCGAAACAGCGGGATTTTTGTGTTCTCACATTTTCAAGATTTATTATCTTATGAATGTGAAAAGCATTCCAAAAGAATATTTGTTGAAGAGACTATCTCGGTTGGCGAAGAATAGAATTTCGATGAATCTAGATTTCTGCAACGCTGTAGAGAATGATCCGGAGATGCATATATCCAGTTTGGCCTTTGTGAATCACTTGATGCAGTCGACATATGATCTTGCCGAATATGCAAAACTGCATAGTGATAAGCGTGGCCTTATTATGAACCGCCTAGTATTATTGCGTGAGGAGGTTTATGGTTCGGAAGAAGTGTCAAATGCCTCGGCAAGAAAAAAGCCTAACTTGCCGAAAGGAGGTGTTGCATTTCGAAATCCGAAAGTGGCAAAAACACGTGGTGAAACGAATGCAAGAATTGAAAGACACTGGGATAGATCTAAAGGCAAGGGCAAGGACAAAATACCGAAGAAGAAAGCAAGTGAGTTGTCCGAAAATTTTTGGCACAGGCCAAACAATTTTAGAAAATTTTCGAAAATTTCTGGGCGTTGGCCGAATTTTTTTGCCACGCGCCGAAATATTTTTCCATTCGCACTGGCCAAAAGTTTTTGCCATTGGCCGAAAAGTATCGAACAAGCAAGCAGGATAGATGTAGAAGAATATATTGTAGTATTGTACTATTATTCTCATCTTCCATACTCATATTTATACCATCAATTGTATGTAACAGGTTGTGAAACTCGTGCATCTCAGAAACGTAAGTTGCAGCACTCGGACAATGTTGGGAACTGTACATCGTTTGATATGCCATGTGGTTCTCAGGCTACTGCTAATCCTAATGGCACACCTACTTCTCCATGGACTCATTCTGATTCTGTGGTATTTTTCATGTACTTTGTGATATTCAAGTACTTATTTATTACTACTTATATATTTTTGTGTAATTTTTTACCTAATTTATATTTGATATAATTGTAGGCATATGCCAAAATTATTGATAATGAAGAATCTGTAAATCTCACTCCAACTGACGACTCTAAAGGCAAGGCTAACTAACAAATACCCCGCAAGAAAGCATGTGGGGTTAAATATATTTTACATGTTTTGTGTCATAAGAATATATTGTACTATTATTCTCATCTTTATATCATCAATTGTATTTTGACAGGTTGCCAAACTCGTCCATCTCACAAACGTAAGTTGCACCACTCCGACGATGTTAGTAACCGTGCACCCTTTGCTATGCCATCGGCTTGTCATGATAATGATGACCCATATGACACTTGGGATGAAAATTTTGGTTGGATTCGTGCTGATGCTAGGGTATGTTTCTTGTACTTTCTTATATTGAATTTTTGAGTTAATACAAGTTATATATATTGTAAATTAATTTCTGTACTAATTTACATTTCACATAATTGTAGACATATGTAAAGATTATTGATAATGAAGAACCAGTAATACCCAATCTGGATGACGACTATGAGGTTTGAACTGATTATGTATTACATCTATAATTATTTTCTCTTTTTTTAATTATTAGTAATGTATTAAACAAAATTGGGTTTGTAATGATGCAGGACTTGGACTTGAACTTTAGTCTTTCAAGGATTTGAGGAGTTTTATCTACAGATACTATTGGGTGGTGATATATATTTTTGTCACTAAAGCCTTAAAACATGGAAATATGGTAGCTGTTAACTTTTTCGGCGATTGTGTTTAAATTGTTGAATATAGCAAATGTCTTGAACTTTTTTGTTTTTGAATCTATAAGTGTACATATCATTAGAAGGTACTTGTTCGGGGAAAAATTGCCAATATATTTAAAGCTCTGTTTAATGCTTTTTATAGTTGCCGAAAACAGTTAAACTCCGGCAGCTTTTTCGCCCAAGTGTCTTCCTTGTTCGGCGAATAGTTTCGGCAGATGTCGAATATTCCGTCTTTTTTGTGTTTTATTTGATCTATATTTTTATTTTGCCTATGTTTTATATTTTTTTAGGCCTACTAGCGCTTAATACTTTCATTATTTGCCGAATAAATTTCATTCGTCCAATTCGTTCGCCGAAGTCTCTTTTTCGTTCGGCGCCTATTTTCGGCGGTTGACAAATCTTTGGTTGCCGAAGTCTCGAAATTTTGAGGATGTTGCCTTAGCATTTTTTTTTACTACCAATTCTCAGTGTTGTCATTTCAAATTGACCATTATCACTGGCAAAATTATTAGGCGACAAATTTGTATGACACTACTCACCTATTACTTTTGAATACACTATTGCACTTTGACCCAAATGTTAAGAAAAGACTACACTACGCAAAAAAACAAACAATAGCCTGCGGCTGCAACAAATTTAATCACTTGTTCACAGTATCAAGATGGTAAGAGCTCTGCATGTAGTCAAATTTGTCATTGCATTAAATGTTTGGTACAAATATACCTATTTTTTACGGACTCCAGCAAAAAAAAAATCAAACAAGCAAGCATTTTGAATGATTACACAATGGCTCCACAACCAATTGATCAAGATTGTTGTTTCTATGTGGCTCCATGGTCTCGTGCAGTTGAAACATTAGTGTTAAAAAATCTCAATGCGGCCAGAAACGCTGGGAAATGGGCAAACGGGTACCCTGAGTACAATGAACAGGCTCTTGCGAGAGTTCAAGCGCGTCTTTCACGTTCTCCATGGAATATCAATATCACTTTGGATCAATATACGGAAAAAGTCTTAGAGTGGGAGGCGTGTTACTTTGATTTCTATAACCTTATTCGCAAAGGTGGAGTTCAATACTATGAGCGTACGAACAAAGTCATCGCAAGCGACGTCAGATGGGAGATGCTTTGCCAGGTTTTACCATTTAATTCTATTCCATATATTATGGTATTATATCATGTTACGTATTATAGTTGTCGGCGATAAACCATGTTGTAGGCTTACCCAAAATATCGTCGCTACATTATTGAAAGGGAGTTAAACTTCAAACTGTTGAAGCGTTTGTTCTCATATCGTGAAATCAACTCTGCGAGTGAGTCGCCGCCTGGTAGAACCAACTTGATTTTAAGCTCGAGTACCTCATCCGAAGAAGTTACAAGCGCTCCGGTGGACCACGCTGTAGGCATCAGTACTGGTAATGCGTCATTCGTATGATGGTGCGGCACCTACTAATGGGTCTTACAGTAATACGGACAGTGGTTATGGGTCTTATGAATATATTGGTTCGGACGCCGGATCGGACGATGGTTCTTGTGTTTAATACTATTATCTACTGTGTATGTAACTCTAGACGTTTATGGTTCCGATGAAATCGTATGAATAATTTTTTTATTCAACACAATCAGGCAACATCTTATCACTTTCTCATTGTTTTATGATGATTTGAAGTATGCATGCAGAATGACAGTGTGGTGCCTTCAATTTCGGCCGAAATTCAAGGCAACTCATAGCTGTCACAAAATAATATATATTTCTCACAAAGTGTAGTATTTCCAGAATAAATAAAAAAATGTTAATGCTCGAAATAAATAAATACGTAGCTTGAACTCCCCAACATTAAAGAAAAGACTTTTCAGTTTTTGGACTTTTCAGTTTGCACGAATTTTGACCAATTAAGCTATTATTCGCTTGCCTATAAATAGACAAGCATATAATTTCCATTTTTGTCAACACATAATATAGTTCGTACGGTAGACAAGTGCATAACTTGGATGGATCCCCCGCCTCCTTTGAGACCAATTAGCCAAGACGTCGTATTCTACATTCCACCATGGTCGAGACACCTCGAGATGGCCGTTTTGTGTGACCTTCATTGGGAGAGGGCCCGTGGCGCGTGGCTTTTCGGCGACGTGGAGACCAATCGTCGGTGCCTTGAAAACATTAAGACGATTAGGGACGCAGGATATCATATCGTTGGAGGAGTATGAGCGCAAGTTGTATGAATGGGAACGTCGTTATAGTCTTTTCTCTATGCTTTTGTCTTTGTATCCTACACTGTACGACAAAGTCAATAACAAAGTTGTTGCAAGCGAGAGTACATGGCGCGATATACAAGCGGTATGTCTTCAATGGATTTTAATATTTATGTGAATAATCAAACTTGTGTAATGTTTATTGCCGTGAAATTTTCATCTCAGGATAAACCATTTATGCTATGCTACTATGACGGAGGAGAAAGTGATTGGCCTCTCCTTAAAAGCATATTCGAGGAGTCGCCGCCATCGACCCCATCAGATTCACATGAATATGAAGCTCTAGCCTGTTGGATTTGTATACTGAAAGCAAGAACTTTATGCTTGTATACAATGATTCCCGTTTTCACTATTCTTATCTCCTATCTGATTGTGTTCATGATTGCATATGTATGTTCTTTATCTCTGTATAAGTAGATTATATGGTGTGTTGTAGATCACAGAAGACCATATAATTGGAATAACCTTAAGAGATATAATATGATCACAGCCGAAATAACTCTAGGACAAGTTATTGGTTTAGGCTGCAGTATAGATGGAAGTAGTTTGTCTTGGCTACTTGTCTATACTGGTACGTCATTACGTATTGATAGGACCACAGTTTGAGATGTATTCTTCTATCTGACTTAAGTGAAGAATCAAGATCTCGGTGACTTATAAATCTTAATACTAATAAGTATTCAGATATATATATTAATTCGTATATCACTTTGACTTACTATGGGTGAAAGTTATATACTAACTCGAGTACTCTGTATCTTGGGTGATAGCGGTTAATATATGATATCCCCTTAAGGAGCTCAATAAGGTTTATTACGCTAAACCCTGCAGGTTGATTAAGTTCAGGCGTAATAATAAAGTTTGAGTGGTACTGCTTAAGGAATTATTAAGAGATTAATTAATTTAAGCTGTCAGAGCTCTAATTAATTAATGGATGTCGGATATTTTAAATGCGGAGATTTAATAAGTCTAAATACAAGCCCCGACTCATCACCGGCAATAAAGGGGTAAGTCAGTATCGGTTCTCTAGTGGAATGAACTGATATTTATAAATTAATTATGGTCTGGGCTGACCATAGATAAATTAATTTATTTGAGGCCCATCTTTATTCCTTGTATCTGGTCCCTGGGCTGGCCCAATGTCTCCTAGCCCAAGTAGGGCAGATTTTCGGCCCTCACCTAAAAACTGACGCCCCCTCTCAGTTTTCTGTATTATTAAATACAGCTGTCAGCTCTCAGGAAAATACACTGATAAAATTAGGGTTTTTGAGAGCAGAGAGAGGCGCAGGAAACGTGAGTGGTCATTCTGTCTTGGGAATTTCCATAGCTCGTTGTCCATCCAACGTTGGGAATTGAGCGGGATACAGTCGAGAAGATCAGAGCTGGAGTCAGATTCTTTCGACGCGATCATCAACAGCTTGTGCATCCGATTCTCAAGTAAATTTTCCTAACACCTATGTGCAGCTGTTAAATTCATAGGAGCATGTTAGGATTTAATCGTTGTATGATGAATTAATAATAATCCAAGAAACGATCATCGGGCAAACGGAGCAATAATTCAGTTTAATATTCCTTCACAGCCGAAGCTGAAGATGTAGACGAGACTGAATATGAATGGGAATATTATTAGTTATTAATGTTAAGAGAGGTACTCCTACTATTGAAAAATTGATGTTGTTTGTTGCTCTATGGAAATATCGGTTAGTACCCAATAGTTGTAGAATGTTAGGATTTGTACAATTTTATCGGCATGCTTAATGTTATTTCTAATATGTATTGTAGTTTATGTTTTAACCTGTGTGTATATATATTATATAATTCAGAAAATGAAGATGACATAAAATATACATGAAAATTAAGTACGAAGATTAAATATACAATAATATCGTTAAATGACACACTAGGTAAATAAATGAGTGGAACCAAAACTCATATATATACAATTATGAGGATGCAGATGAAAGTTTGGCTGATTTGCCAGATTTTGAATGATGCATGGTAGCTAGCATTTGGTTTTTTTCAATTTTCGGCACAAATATCGGCAAGCAACATGATAACAGTAATTTAAAACTACAGAATATGAGCAGAGGCCTATAGGCATGCAATGCTTTCGAGGTTGTATATTTAGACCTGACTGTCGGCACATATATCGGCAATAAAAAATCTATCACTTTTGGCACATATATCGGCAACCAAAATTCTATCACTTTTGGCACGTATATCCCTACAAATAGTGGCATGGTTTATCAAGTTCTATATTATTAAAAGCTTATATACGTCTATGTTTTTCTAAATCCCCTATAAATAGATAAGTGGGTGAGTTCAATTTTTGGCAATGCCTCATATTTCTATACTCTCGTACTCTGAATAAGAAGCATCCATGGTGCCACCACCACCCCTTGTACCAATCAATCAGGATGACATCTTTTACGTATGGCCGTGGGAAAGACGCATTGAGACCAAGGTGTTGCACGACATCGCCCATGAAAAGGAACGTGGATTGTGGATTTATGACGACGACGCTGGAAACCGGTGCTGCCTCGAACGTATTAGGCATGGTGTGGAAACATCTCATGCAGTTTCCATTCCTTTGGAGGAGTACGTGGCCAAGTTGCATGAGTGGAAGACTCGTTATGATAACTTCAAGATGCTTCTCGATATTTACTGGGCGGACTACGACACCTCAAACAACACGGTTAATGCAAGTCACCATACGTGTCAGCAAATCCAGGACGTAAGATCTTGTCCACAAGCAATTTATTTAGTATGTATAAATATAGTAACGTCTAACTCAATAAATTTATATTATTTTCAGGTAAGACCGGAGCTAATGTGCTACTACAATGAGGGCGAAGTTAATTGGGATTACCTGAAATACATCTTTTTCCCACCGGCGTATGATTCGCAATCAGATTCGTATGGTTCGTATGTGTCCTTAGACTCTCCGACGTCTATGGGTTCTCCGGAATATCCACCCATACCCCCATGATTTTAGGTCCAATCGACGTACGGCATATGTTAGGTCGATTACTGTGTGTTGTTCGGTGCGTGTTGAATAGATATGGTTTCTTGTGTAAGTGTGTGCGCTATGTTGTTTTTGATTTCCAAGCTAGGTCTAATGTTTATGTAGTATAATGTTTATGTAGTATAATATTTATGTAGTATTTTGTTTCTGTAGTATAATGTTTATGTAGTATTTTGTGTATCTATGCAATATAGTATTTTGCAAAGACAAAATGATCCAACAAATTGCATATAGAAGATCTGTATAATTAAGTGGACGTACGGATTTTAAAAAATTATTACATACAAAATATAAGAGAAATAAATTGGGCACTACTCAAACGCATATTTACTATAAGTTTGTGCTATAAGAGAATGTTACATTATTTGCAGACAAGGCCAGAGCTATTGTGCTACTATAATTCGGGCGAATATAATTGGGCACTACTCAAACGCATATTTACTCCACCACCGAATGAGTCCCGATCCGATTCGTATGGTTCATACGTGTCCGTAGAATCCCCGAGTTCGACAGCCACTTGGGACTATCCAACAATATTCCCATGAACAAGCGGTAAATGCTGATAAGATTCTTAGTGCTTGCTTGGGTGATGGGTGTCGATTGTTGTATAAGTTTGTGTGTTTGTTTTTCAATGTAAATAAAAATGTGATGGGATTGTGGTTTGTAGAATAGGGACTAATGTTTATGTAGTATTATTCGTATATGTTATAATGTAATGTGCAATGTACTTTTTCGTATCCCTTGCCTAAATGTTCTATAATCACGACAAAAAAAAATTCACGCCCAAATTGGCAGTCGCCGAAAGCTTTGCCTAAATTAATTGTTGATACAAATTTAAATATGCTTGCATTATGGCTGCACAAAAGTTTCATGGCAAAAGGGAAAATAGGACATGTACAATCTGCATATTACACATTCCATCAACTACACATTCCAACAACTACATTACGACCTGTAGATTAACATGAACTACATATTTCATTTAAGATGAAATGAGGATTGCCAAAACGCCACATACTATGTCTAACATGTAGTACGCGATCCTAAGTTTGTATTCCAGTTTCCTAGTTTGAATCTCTTAGTCTTTCAGCATAATATTCATTTCTTCCACCTCTACACTCCTTACCTTGAACATCTCCATCAACGTTTCATACTTTTCAGCCTTTATTTCTCCCATATGTTTGCAAAATTTGAGCTCCTCGTAGGCTTTATCTCTCTGAAGAATTATGTTGTTGAGGGACAGCTTGTAGTAAGTACTTAGCTCTAGATCCAACCATCTCCAAAACCCACAATTTGCAGACTACACCACAGAAAAAAAAAATCAAAAATCAACTGTTAACTCTAAAACAAACATTACAAAACTGAAACATACTTACCATTTTACGTCTACAATGCCAAAACCGTCGCTCAGGATTCTTTTGAGTGTGGGAGGTGTCGAGTAAAGTTGGGATTTTATGCTCGCAAAGAACAATTTCACAGCCTCCGCGAGTAACGCTCAAATCTGAACTGGAAGGTGCATCCGACATTTAAAGAAAACAGAATGACGTATCTAGTGTATGTTGAACTTTGAAGGGCAAGCAGAAGGGGTACGAATTTACCCGATTCACTCAAGACTCACGCTAATTCCAGTGAAACAACGTAAGAACCCTAGAAATTTTAAGACCCAATTGAATGAATGGGTTAAATTCGAATATATAGGATTTTGTTCTCATAAACGACGTCGTTTATGAGAACAAAATATAAACACCGTCGTTCATGATAATTAGTCAAATTAAATTGTCGAAATCTATTCCTTCCTAAAGTAATTGCCGAAATTAATATTCGTAAATTCACGCAACATCCACCGAAAAAATAGCAGATAAATTATGTTGCCAATATTGTTGCCTAAATTAATTACCGAATCAAATTTTCTTACACATACTCATACCCAATAAATTAATTGTTACCTAAATTAATTGCTGAAACCGACATTGTTGCCTAAATTAATTGTTGAAGCCGATATTGTTGCCTAAATTAATTACTGAAACCAGTTTTAGTAACAAATTCTCATCGTCATAAAAAATTCAAGCCCACAGATTAATGACAAAACTCATGCCCAATAACATTTTATGCATAATGCCCATTACCATTTTATACATAACAAACCATGCAAATTTCACAATAACAGATTATATTAAAAAGTAACAAGTTTTATATAAAACTAAGCAACAAACTAAAAAAACATAACTAAACCTATCAGTTCGCCAAATCTAATCAGCATCCCCACTTCTCAGTCCAGCCGCATACATTTCAGCACAAATTGACTTCCGGTATATTCCCATATCAACGCCATCAACCAAGCTAACTTCATTGCCAGAAATTAGACATTGGATAAATTTAACGGCATACACCCCGCAATCATGATTATTTGGCTGTTGTGGGCAATTGGGAACAAGGATCAAATCCCATTTGGCCTTGTACGGAGAAGGGATATTTCTTTTTACAAGTACTCCGTACTTATCACACAACCAGGTGAGATTAGTGACAACGTGCTGGAACTGCTCGGCAACTCTATACGTACCTTGACATGAATCGTATATACGCACCGATTGAGTCTCGAAATCCAGCACGAAGGCGACCCAATGTTTGCCCACAACAGCAAATGCTTCCCACCAAGGAACTCCACCGTATATTGGCCAATTGCCTTGGATATATGGACGGACCCTTTCAATCAAACCTTCGTTGTTGTCGTATACAAAACAACATAACGCAAAACTGATTTTAATGCCCAATTCATTTGAATATATTTTCTATGTAAACAAAAAATTAACATCAACTTACCCATCCAATTTGCTCCATAAAACAAATTCTCCCCAAAAAGGGTGAAGGTGTTTGCCTCCCGTGCCAAATCATGTAGTTCATGATGACATCAAGGTGCTGAAAAGTTATAAAATTAGCATTAAATAATGAACTTACATATTACTTGAACTGTCACGACCGCACTTGCTAAGGATAGCAAATTCGGGGAAACCGCGACTAGGGGAGGGGATTTAGGAGCGGGATTAGAAAGGGACATGCTTAACTTCTTGATGACTCGACTTTGTATAAGGGGAACAATCGAAATACTCCCTCCGTCCGCCAAGATTATGTAAAAATTACTATATTTGGCGTCCGCCAAGATTATGTCACTTTCCTTTTATGGCAATGGTCCCACCATCCTCTTTAATATTTTATCCATACTAACACTCTTTATTTACAAAAAACCCACTCAAAATTCAATCTCAACCACACATCTCATAAAGTGGTGGGACCCTTTCTCCACTACATCAAAATCATCACCAATTTTATTAAATCCCGTGCCCAAGCAATTTTACATAATCTTGGCGGACGGAGGGAGTAACTAGATATTAACGAAGGCCACAAGGGGACCGTACATAATATTATCCAAAAAGGGTACTCAATGAGTTCGAGTACATTGTTAAATAATACATATTGTTTGACAAATGACATAATATCTTTTCGTAATTAGTGTTCGCAGCGGAAAAACAACAATTTGAGTATATGTATGAAGACATATACTCCACTCTGAGGTTCTCGACCTAGATTGACAAAAGCTCCGCTTGCACACTACATCCCCGATCACAGCTCAACCTGCACATTTAAAAAATACATGCAGGGCTAAGTACGGGAGTACTTAGTGGACACTTGCCGAAATTTACATACATGCATAATATTTTATTGTCAAGCCCTTAACAGTAGTAAGATACGAGGGTTTTCCTTTAAAGACTCGTATTTACCTAAAATAACATCATTTCTTTCATCAATAACCCGCACAGGCATTTTAATATCATTAATCACCATATCAGTAACTCGTGCCGAGAGGGAGGCCTCCCTCTACGGACACTATGATCGGCCAACCCGCTAGATGACTCACGATCACAAGGGTGTACACTAATTCCGAAGGGATTTGCGGTCCCATCCGGAATCCGAATTCGATTAACATCAGATAGGCAATTAATAACAAAACATAAAGCATTTAGGCATTGACAACATCATTCAAATTCATAAGCATAAAGTCTTAACAATTCTAATATGGGGTTTTAGTTTATACGTAAGAAAGCCCACCTGGTAGTAGAGACTCACGACTAAGCCTTAAACTCTGGTGCTTGACCTTTAATACGAGAAAATAAAGTAAGACTTTAATTCGAGGAAAATTCTCAAATAAATAAGGATGCGTAATGTAACTATGCATGGCTCATATTCCTTTTAATTAAACAATTAACCCAACTAGGTTCCGTCCCATGAAGTCAAGTAATTAACTACATTGATTCGTTCTCATTAGGGTGTTCTAAACTGCCAGTAAAAAATATAATAATCTCCCTTCGTGTAAGCAAGGGAAAGAAAAAAATAAAGATTTAAACACCTTATGTTCTCTTCTCTCTCTCTCCCTCTCTCTCTCTCTCTCGCGGTCTGCTCTGCTTCTTCGCTTTCTGCTCTGGAGGTCAGCTCTGGCCTCTAAGTCATCTCTGGCTAAGTTAGCTCTGTGGCAAAGTGATTCCTCTGGCGAGGAACGATTCCTCTGGTGAAAGTGATTCATCTGGCAAAGTGATTCCTCTGGCGAGGAACGATTCCTCTGGTGAAAGTGATTCCTCTGGCGAAGTGATTCCTCTGGCGAAGTGATTCCTCTGGCGAGGAACGATTTCTCTGGCGAAGTGATTCCTCTGGCGAAGTGATTCCTCTGCTCTGGCCATTCCTCTGCTCTGGCCATTTCTCTGCTCTGGCCATTTCCAGGTCTGGGAAGAACGACGGGGACTCCAATTTTCCAAAACCAGAATTCTCCGTCCTTATCTCGCCTCGATTTTCACTCGTATACAGACCTTAATCTCTACCTATGTGAGCATGCTGTGATTATTCACGTTCGTCTACGTTTAAAGCTAAAGTTCTCGTCGTTCATCAAGGTTTCAAGTTGTAGGTTCCACAAAAACGTGACTTAACATGCTTTTTGTTCATTCGTTTACAGCCCATAAAACATGATTTCTGTGAGTGTGATTCATGCCGATCGGAGTAGCAACAGAGGTCGAAGGTTACCTTGATATATCGCGTGCTTTGGTCGGGTAAAGAACGATGGTTTCTCTCTCGCTTTTTCGAGCGTCGAGGTTGATAAACACTCATTTTGCATGGTTTTTATGGTTTATATTCTGTAGTTTAAGTCGATTTTACACCCGTTTCATTATCGTTTGGAGTTCATTTACTATTATTTCGTGATTTCACGGTTGGGTGTAGTTTTGACTGTTTGGATGCAGAATTGAGTGATATTGGAGCATGGAGTGTAAGGAACATGTTGAAGAGAAGAGTTTTGAGAGAATCGAGCCTAAAAATCGAGAAAAGACGAAGATTCTGGAGTCGGGACAGAAAAGGAGCAGTTCGGCGGTCAAAGGGAGTTGACCGCCGAATTTCAGTGTTTTAAGGAGTAAAAACGGCGACCCGAACGGCGATCGCCGGCCAGGTCGCCGAAATCCCTGACTGAAATTTAGCCTTCGGAGGAAAAAACGGCGATCGCCGTTTTCTAGTGCAATTTGGCCAAAATTCGGCTACCAGTTCGGCGATCGCCGAACGGGTCGCCGTTTTTAGGCGTGTTTTATTTTCTTCCGCGTTTTTACGATTTTTCAAGTTATTTTCGGTTTAGAACTTGGTTTTACACCCTAAGACTATAAATAGGTCCTCTTTAGACCTATCTAGGGTTCCCAGCTTTAGTTTTTCAGTTCCCAACATTCATATTTCAGTTTTATAGCTTTAGAACTTTTTAGCTTTCCAGTTTTCAAGGTTTGGATCAAGATTGAAGATTCAAGCCGCTACAATCGTTTTAATTTGGTTTTTATACAATTTGTTTTTACAATTGCGTTCAATTTAATTATGTTTATGTTTGATTTTATTATGTCTGGCTAGTCTTTTAATCTGAACCTAGGGTTTGTACATAGCTGATTGATTATGTGTTTTTGATTTATTGATATCAATTTGCCTTCCAACTTGTGATTCATGATTCCTGGTGCCTGTTCTCTTGTGAATTATCTTATCAGTGATTTACATCTCTAGCTGTTCAGTTTGAGTCTTGAATGCGATAATTGTTCAGCCGATTCAGGAATGCATGATATAGTGTTAGCCTTGAGTCTTGAATGCGATAGGTGAAGCTATAGGAAGCTATTCTTTATGTGCTATTTGGAGTTAATTTATTCCTTGGAGTCTTGAATGCGAAAAGGGATTTATTAATCTACGTTCATAGGTGGTCGTTAGAGACGCTTGTGAATAATATAGTGATCTTTCATCAGGGTTGGATTAAAATTGGTAATTGAATCAATAGGTTAAATGCATGTAGTTGATTAGTGAAAGTACATCCCTAGGGTCAGAGTTTTCCATATTTTTGAGTTAAGTAATCGTTATTTATATGCTCTTTAGTTTTAATTTAGTTAATCTTAGTTCATAATTCACCTTCATTATTGTTTTACTTGTCTACTGTTAGAGTCTGTTTAGGAAATAGATAGTGCAAATTCGTTTTACAGTCTCTGTGGATACGATACTCTGCTTGCTATTTGCGTACTACAATTGCACTGTTTAGTTGCAGTTATTGTTGCTATAAAAATTGTGATCAACTTTTTGGCGCCGTTGCCGGGGACTGTTTAGATTTTGCTTTAATATTTCCAATAGGACTTTATAGTACTGCAAGTTTTTTTTGTTTTTATTTTTCTTTTCTAACTTTTATAAGTTGTGTTTCTGTAGGTTGCATATGAACACAAGATCTCACGGGAATCCTCTCTTTGAGTTTGACCCTGAAATCAACAAGACCTTGCGCAATATAAAGAAGCAGAACGATCAAGTTGAGACAGAAACGATGGCTACTCCAGAGCAAATCCAAATTCGAGCTCTGCAAGAGCAGTTGAAGAAGCTGCTTGATGCACAGGAGACGAGAGAGGCTCAGAAACAACCAGCCATCAATGAAGCGTTCATACCACAGTATGTGTACCAGGAGCGCCCAAGAGTGAACATTAAATACTTTGAGCTGAAAACGGGTTTGATCACGATGGTCCAACAGAGCCAATATGGTGGACAAGCGATTGAAGACCTTAATGCGCACCTGGCGCATTTCCTGGAGCTGTGTAGCACGGCGAAGATGAATGGTGTCCCTGATGACATTATCCGTCTTCGTCTTTTTCCCTTTTCACTGCGGGATAAGGCGAAGTCGTGGTATCATACGCTGCAGCTGGGAGATAATATCGTGTGGGAGGATTTGGCTCATGCATTCCTACGCAAGTTCCATCCACCTGGCCTTACATTGAAGTTGAAGATGGACATCGTGCAGTTTCAACAGTACGATGGAGAAAAGCTAGCGGAGACTTGGGAGCGGTATCAGGAGAAGCTCAGAAAGTGCCCAAGCCATGGATTTGATGAAGGCACGCTAGTGATAATGTTCTACAATGCTTGCGGGGAGCGTACAAGGATGCACATGGATACAGCTGCAGGTGGCTCTCTACTTCAGAAGAGCAGTTCTGATGCATGGAACATTATTGATAGTATGGCTTCTACAAGCTACCAATGGCCATCTGAGCGAATACAATTGAAGAAGGTTGCAGCTGCTTCCAGTTCTGATCCTATTGCAGCAATGGTTACTCAACAAGCAGCGATGGCTACGCAGCAGACAGCAATGGCTACACAGCTGGCAAAGTTGACTACAAAACTTGGTGAGTTGAATGTTGGACGTCCTGAGCAAGCTGTGATAGATCCGTCAGTTATGGAAGATGTCAATTATGTGAATGGCAGAAATTATGGGAATTTCCAGCGAGGACAGCCAGGAATGTATGGCAGAAATCAACAATTTCAGCAGGGTCAGCAGCAGTTTCAGCCAGGAGCGCGCCCGCATCCTAACCTTTCTTATGGTAATCCAAACAATGCTTTGCAGCCTCCACCTGGATTTTCTGTGTCTAGCGGAGGAGTTATAAATGAGCCGAAGAAGGTATCAATGGAGGATATGATGCAGCAGATGTTAATGAAGATGACTGGGATGGAGACAACTGTTAGTTCAAGGATGACTAATTTGGAGTCTCAAGTGGGAAATATTGGGTACAATTTTTCATCACTGTCCAAGCAAGTGCAGATTTTGGAGACTCAAGTTGGTCAGATGGCTAACCAAGCAGCTGCACAGCACAAACCAGGCCAATTTCCTAGCAACACTGAGATCAATCCTAAAAATCAGTGTAATGCGATTCATCTAAGGAGCGGGACTCAATATCAGAATCATCCAGAGCTGCAGGATGGCAAGGGAAAAGGTGTAGAGATTGTTGAGAAAGATGATTTGGAGACGATTGTTTGTGATTCGCCGCCTACTTCAAAGGCATCGAGTTCTGCTGCCGTTAAGGAGCCCATTCCTACTCCCACGTTTCCCAGGCCAGAGTACAAGCCTGTAGCGCCTTTCCCGAATCGCCTGGGAAAGCCAAAGATGGATGAGAAGTTAGCCAAGTTTATGGAGGTATTTTCAAAGCTGCACATCAATATTCCTTTACTTGATGCTTTGAGAGATATGCCAGGCTATGCCAAGTTCCTCAAGGATGCAGTCTCCAACAAGAAGAAGTTGGAGAAATATGAGACGATTAATCTTTCTGAGGAATGCAGTGCTGTGCTACAAAGAAAGCTACCATTGAAGCAGAAGGATCCTGGCAGCTTTACTATAGCTTGTGTGATTGGAGGGCAGAATTTCTCACGTGTTCTGTGTGATTTAGGGGCAAGCATCAATTTGATGCCTCTCTCTATTTTCAACCGGTTGGAGATTGGAGAAATCAAGCCTACATCTATTGCTTTGCAGATGGCAGATCGTTCCCTTACTTATCCCAAGGGAGTTGTGGAGGATGTTCTAGTGCAGGTGGAGCAGTTTATCTTTCCTGTAGATTTCGTAGTGTTGGACATGCCGGAGGACAAGAATACTCCATTGATCTTGGGGTATCCGTTTCTAGCTACGGGCCGTGCGTTGATAGATGTGCAAGAGGGAGATCTGACCTTCCGTGTCAATGATGAGAAGATGACGTTGTCTATCTACGATGCGATGAAGAAGCCAGCTGAACCACAAGTTGAGGATTGCAATTTAATTGATACTCTAGTGGACTTTCCTGCAGCTGTAGAGGATCCTTTGGAGGAATGCATCACACAGTCCTTATATCCTTATTCCGATCTTGATGAGGCGTGTGATGAGATCTTAGATTATATTGCAGAGCTCGAGGCCGTCGATAGCCATCCCATCGATCCTGTGCCTTACATGGATATTCACAAACCTGTTGATGGGGGAAGCAAATCGATGGAAAAAGGAGCTGATTTTCCTGCGCCAGCTGCAGCTGCAGCTGCACCCAAACTTGAGCTGAAGCCACTTCCTGAGCACTTGAGGTACCAATTTTTGGGTGAGAATGAAACGTTTTCTGTTATTGTGTCTGCTTATTTATCTCCGTTGGAGTTGGAGAAGCTGATGCGAGTTTTGAGGAAATACAAGTCTGCTATAGGATGGTCTATTTCTGACATCAAAGGAATTAGTCCTTCTATTTGCATGCATCGTATTTTATTAGAGCAGGAATACAAGCCTAAGGTGCAGCCGCAGCGACGTTTGAATCCGGCGATGCAAGAAGTTGTGAGAAAGGAGGTGCTCAAGTGGTTGGATGCAGGAATCATATATGCCATCTCTGATAGTGAGTGGGTGAGACCAACTCAAGTTGTCTCTAAGAAGGGAGGCATGACTGTGGTTAAGGATGAGAGAGATGAGCTTATAGCTACGAGGCTGGTCACAGGATGGCGCGTGTGTATTGATTATCGAGCTTTGAATGCAGCCACACGTAAGGATCACTTTCCTTTACCATTTATTGATCAGATGCTTGACCGTTTGGCAGGATATGAGTACTACTGTTTCTTGGATGGGTACTCGGGCTACAATCAAATTATGATAGCCCCGGAGGATCAGCATAAGACCGCTTTTACTTGTCCCTATGGCGTTTTTGCTTTTAGGAGGATATCTTTTGGTCTCTGCAATGCTCCTGCCACTTTTCAACGCTGCATGATGGCGATTTTCCATGGGTTGATTGAGAACATTATGGAGGTATTCATGGATGACTTTTCTGTTTTTGGTTCCTCCTTTGATAATTGTTTGGACAATCTTGCTCAAGTGTTGCAGCGTTGTGAGGAGACGGCACTAGTTCTAAATTGGGAAAAGTGCCACTTCATGGTTCGTGAAGGCATTGTTTTGGGGCATAAGGTTTCTGCCCAAGGTTTGGAGGTGGATCGTGCGAAGATCGTGCGGAGCTTTCTTGGGCATGCAGGATTTTATAGGCGCTTCATCAAAGACTTCTCCAAGCTGTCCAAGCCACTTTGTGCTTTGCTAGAGAAGGATGTGAAGTTTGTCTTCACCGATGAGTGCCTCGTCTCCTTTGAGAAGTTGAAAGCTGCACTGACCACTACGCCAGTTTTGATCACACCGGATTGGAGTGCCCTGTTTGAGTTGATGTGCGATGCTAGCGATTAGGCCGTGGGAGCTGTGTTGGGGCAAAAGAGAGATAAGTTGTTCAAGGTAATTTACTACACTAGTAAAACCTTGGATTCTACGCAGATGAACTACACTACCACGGAGAAGGAGCTGCTAGCTGTAGTGTATGCCTTTGATAAGTTCCGTTCTTATTTGATTGGAACTCATTCAATTGTCTACACTGATCATGCCGCCATCCGCTACTTGTTCACAAAGAAGGACTCCAAGCCCCGCTTGATTCGTTGGATCTTATTACTGCAAGAGTTTGATATGGAGATCCGAGATCGCAAGGGATGTGAGAATGTGGTAGCTGACCACTTGTCTCGATTGGAGAATCCGATCGAGGGGGATGATCCGAAGATGGCCATTAATGAGTCTTTCCCCGATGAGCAGATTTGGGCGGTACTATTTAAGGATCCTTGGTATGCCGATTATAGCAACTACTTGGTTATTGGAGCTCTTCCTGAGGGGTTGTCGCACTATCAAAAGAAGAAGTTCCTCCATGATGTCAAGTTCTATTATTGGGAGGATCCTTACCTATACCGGAGGTGCGCCGATGGCTTTATTCGGCGATGTGTTAGGGAGCATGAATGGTCGAAGATCATTGAGGAGTGCCATAGCTCACCTAGTGGAGGTCACTTTGCAGCCAACCGCACTGCCATGAAGGTAAATCATAGTGGTTTCTATTGGCCTTCAATTTTTGCAGATTGCCATGCTTTCGTGAAGTCTTGTGATCGATGCCAACGCATGGGCAACATTACCAAGCGGGATGAGATGCCACAGAACATCATTGTTGAGGTAGAGCTATTTGATGTTTGGGGAATTGACTTCATGGGTCCTTTCCCTCCTTCATGTGGTTTTTCCTATATATTGCTTGCGGTTGAGTATGTGTCTAGATGGGTGGAGGCGATCCCGACTGTCACCAATGATTCAAAGGTAGTCATTAAATTCTTGCAAAAGAATATTTTGACTCGATTCGGAGCACCGAGAGCGTTGCTTAGTGATGGGGGTTCGCACTTCAACAACAAGCTGCTAGCAAGCGTTTTGGCGAAGTATGGAGTAAAGCACAAGGTGACGACTCCATATCATCCTCAAGCTAATGGGCAGGCAGAGTTGGCAAATCGAGAAATCAAGCAGATTTTGGAGAAGAGCGTCGCCAACAAGAAAGATTGGGCAAAGCACTTGGATGATGCTCTTTGGGCGTATCGCACCGCCTACAAGACTCCAATTGGTATGTCTCCTTATCAACTTGTTTTTGGCAAATCCTGTCATTTACCTGTTGAGATAGAGCACAAGGCATATTGGGCGACGAGGAGAATCAATTTGGAATTCAAGGAGGCCGGTCATACAAGGCGAGACATGTTGACGGAGTTGGATGAGTGGAGAAATGAAGCGTATGAGAGTTCCCGTATCTACAAGGAAAGGGCGAAGAAGTTCCATGATTTGAACATTCGCACAAAGGAATTTAAGCCGGGACATGAAGTACTCTTGTATGATTCTAAGCTTCGACTTTTTCCTGGCAAGCTGCAGTCTAGATGGAGAGGTCCATATGTGGTTCACAAGAGCAATTGGATTGGGACTTATGAGTTGCTTGCATCGAATGGGTCCACTTTCACTGTTAATGGCCATCGCCTCAAACCGTACTTCAAAGCAGAGTTGGATCACGACGTGGAAGTGGTCAATTTCATTGATCCATGATTGGAGGTATCGTCAAGCTATAGACGTTAATTTTAGCACTTGTTGGGAGGTAACCCAATTTTTATTGCTTTGTTAGTTTTTGCTCGTTTTTCTTTGTTTTCATTTGTCGCTTCTTTCTTCTCGTTGTTACTTAGTTTCGCCTTGTTAGTTCTTCTTCGTTTTTAATGTTTTTCCTAGTGTGTTTCGTTTTTGCAGTTTATTTAAAAAAAAAATGAGGCGAAAATCAAAAACGGCGACCAAACTCCGAATTCGGCGACCCAGTTCTGAATTCGGCGACCAGAACGGCGATCGCCGGCCAGGTCGCCGAAATCCCTGGACGAAAATTGCACTTGGTCTTGAAAATCGGCGATCGCCGAATTAACTCACGAAAACGCCGAAATTCGGCGACCAACTCGGCGATCGCCGAGTAGGTCGCCGAGTTGCCCAGGTAAGCCTTTAAACGCGATTTTCACCCCATTTTTCCTATCTTACACCTAAAACACACACTCAGCACACATAGTAGTCAATTTTTCGAAAATTCTTCATTCAATTACTCCCAAACGACTTTGAATCTTCACAATTCCTTCCATACATCCACTACCCACATCATTAGCTTCCACTCCATCCGATTACTTCGGGTTTTCATCCACCACATCGGGAGATTCACGAATTTGGGGTTTTTGCTCAAGAACACTAGAATTTTCAAAAATCACTCCTAAATCTTCAAGGTATGTGTTTCTAACTCTTAATCTAGTGTTATTCCTATGCTACTACTACGATTCTTTGGTTTGATTGTGGAATTTGTGATGAGTTAGTAGAGCTAGGGTTTATGCTAGAATTTTTTTTTTTGTGAGCTTCATCTTATGCTTTGTGTTGGTGTTTGAGCTTATTGATAGATACTTGTTGGTGTTGATGAAGTGGTTGAATTCATAATAGCATGCTAGTTCTAGATTAGTCAAATCTCAAAGGGATATTGTCTTTGCTTTGATTTTGTTTGGTCTTTATTTGATGATGATATGTGATGATGATTGTGGCATTGATAAAATCCATGAGGCTTTGTGTATTTGGGGAGATTAAGCATGTTATGGGGGATTATGATAGACAAAGGAGGTTGGATTTGTCAAGAGAGATGGAAAGGGGGTGCTAGTTAGCTTGTTTTACAATCTTGTACATGTTTAAATGGTCTCTAACTAGCACCTAATCCAGGTACAATGGCTCCAAAGAAGCGTAGAACCGCTGGCGCCTCAAGCTCACACCAACCAGGCGAGTATACACGGGAGGACCCCGAGTTTCATGGGGTAGTCCTGATATCCGACGATGATAGGGTCCGGTTTAAGAAGCTTGCCAAGAAGGGGATCGAAATCACACGGTATGCCGATCACGACCTTCTCCGGGAGATGGGAATTTATGACGACGTGAGAGACCTGTTCTACCATGTGGGGTGGGTCCACATCTTTAATGGTGGATGGCCCACCTATGAACGAGCAACGTTGGAGATTCTGAGCTCGTTGGATCAGTCGGTCTTCAAGGAAAACAGACCGAGAACCATCTCTTTCCAGCTCAACAATGTTTGGGAGGCAGATATCGCGGTGACCGAGATCACCACGGCACTCAACTGCAGAGTAGGGGGCTACACCGTGCACACAATTGGTACAGAGTTCAATGATGGAGCATTCTGGAGAGAAATAGCCCTGCCGAGCGCTGGTTCATTTGTATCGGGGACGTCGAATGCGGCGGACATCAGAAATCCTGTCCTCAGAATGGTACACCGCATCTTGGCTTATACGGTGCTTGCACGGAAGGACAACACTCATGTGACGAGGCAGGAGCTGTTCATCATGTGGGGGATGCTCACACGCACCCCAATGGATTTGACTTACATCCTCCTCAAGCAGTTGTTTAAGGCATCCAGCGCGACCAGAGGAGTGATTACAATTGGAGGGATGCTTACACCCCTTGCCCGACGTATTTGTCCCGCCGTTGCTCAATGGGATGCGTTGGCAGGTGATACGCTACTCAACGGTCGCCGAATAGTCCACATGCGATTCTTGACGAGCGCCCAGCCCCCATTCAAGCTGGTGCAAAGTGATGGAAACCACTTTCCCCTGCCGAACCCGCCTCTCACCCGAGTGGGCGGACGCTTTGAGACGCAAAATTGGCTAATGAACACTGACTCCCACTTGAGGGTTATTGCAGGACAGCGGGTTGATGAGCAGGTCTTTCAGCAGGAGCAGGTGCATGAGGAGGAAGAGGAGCAGGAGGAGCCCGCGGCAGAAGCAGCAGGAGAAGAATGGGGACCGGGAGCCCATTTTGATGTGACTGACCTCACCGATCGGATGCAGCGGTTGCAGGCCTTCGCCGAGCAACAGAAGGCGCAGCTCACGGTGATGCGCACTGACGTCACAGCGGTTCGCCTGCAGCAACAAGCGATGGATGCATATCAGCGCGAGCAGTTTGCTCATTATGGCGCTTTTGAGACATACGCCCGGGAGGAGTTCAACCGGCAGGCGACCTTTGAGGCGTGGCAGCGGGCTGAGATGGTGAGACAGCAGCAAGAATATGCGAGGCAGATGGCTATGCAGGAGGAACTCCTACGACAGTTTCAGGAGTTCCAGAGGAGACAGGGAGGATCGCCATCTTGAGGATTTGTAAGTATGCTCACCATAACTTTTATCTATTTTTCCCTCCAAACTTATTTTCGAGCATACGCTCCTTAATAAGTTTGGGGGAGGGGGATGGAGATTAGTTATGGTTTGCATTTTTAGCCTAGCGTATTTTTGATCTTTTTGATGTTTTGAGGAGTTTTTCTTAGTTTTTCATTCGTGGGCCTGTAATTAAATTGATATATTCTCTCAGATACACTCCGTAGTTTCTTTGCTATTTGAATGTTTGTTGCTCCATTTAGTTGATTGGTAAGGTGCCTATGACGATTTCTGCGAAAAAGAAGGTAATTCCCAATTTTTCTTGATATGGTGACATGATTTGAACTGATATGTGTGATTGATGAGTTTATTTTGCCTTGACTTTTGACGTTGAACAAGCTAGTGAGGAATTGAGCCTTAACTGCCCATATTTGCAGTTTGTTCTTTGTTTTTTAGTGTTGTCATGCATGTAGTGCGCTTCTAGAACTTGCCATGAGTCTTGGTCGAGGTTGCTTGTTGTGTTCGAGAGTTTGAGATGATCTTAGGCCATTTTTCGTAAGCCACGTTATATCCCAAACACTTTCCTGAAAATATTATTCCTTTGTTAGCCGTGTTTGAGCCTTTTTAAGCTTTGATTCATTAACCGGATGATAGGGGGTGATGGAGTATATGGGGATCGTCGTGTGATATTGACTGTGGGTTGATTGAAATAAGGGTGAAACATGATTCTAGTCATTCTTATAAGCTCTAGAAAAAGAAAAAAAAAAAAAGAGAAAAAGAAGGAAATTTTGATGAAAGTTGATTGAGAAAGTCGAGCGATAATTGAAAAATTCATGGATAGTCGACTTTGTTGTTATGAGAAAAATGAGAGCTTAAAAGAATGTCTAGTTTGATTTATGATGATTATATCCCTTGGTTTGTGATGATTATGGAGATGTTGTTAGGTGGAAGATGGAATTTATTCCATACTTGAATGGTGAAGTCATAAGGTTGGTGAGAGCAATTTAATTTGAGTCACTTAGCCAAATTTCCCTACCTAATCCAATGTCCCTACATTAGAACCCAAATTTAAGACCTATTTGATCTTACCCTTGGCACACTTTTAGCGATGGAGATTTTGAGACAATTGGCAAGCATATGGTAAGTAATCTGCATTGCATGAGTTTCGATGAGTGATACACGTCCTTTTTCCATCAATTGAGAGTTGAGTGAAACACTTTTATCTTGAGAGTCAATTGTTGGAATGTCAAGGTTGAATTTGCCATTGATTATGCTTGTTAGTGATTATTGTGTTCATATGTTGAGAATTTGAGGGAATTCGAAAGGTTTTATTTTTCTGAGGCATCGATGATCCAATCATCTTACCCATTCGTGTTTATTGTTTTGTTCATCTCGTTGTTCAAGGACGAGCAACATCTTAAGTTTGGGGGAGTTGATAAACACTCATTTTGCATGGTTTTTATGGTTTATATTCTGTAGTTTAAGTCGATTTTACACCCGTTTCATTATCGTTTGGAGTTCATTTACTATTATTTCGTGATTTCACGATTGGGTGTAGTTTTGACTGTTTGGATGCAGAATTGAGTGATATTGGAGCATGGAGTGTAAGGAACATGTTGAAGAGAAGAGTTTTGAGAGAATCGAGCCCAAAAATCGAGAAAAGATGAAGATTCTGGAGTCGGGACGGAAAAGGAGCAGTTCGGCGGTCAAAGGGAGTTGACCGCCGAATTTCAGCGTTTTAAGGAGTGAAAACGGCGACCAGAACGGCGATCGCCGGCCAGGTCGCCGAAATCCCTGACTAAAATTTAGCCTTCGGAGGAAAAAACGGCGATCGCCGTTTTCTAGTGCAATTTGGCCAAAATTCGGCGACCAGTTCGGCGATCGCCGGATGGGTCGCCGTTATTAGGCGTGTTTTATTTTCTTCCGCGTTTTTACGATTTTTCAAGTTATTTTCGGTTTAGAACTTGGTTTTTCACCCTAAGACTATAAATAGGTCCTCTTTAGACTTATCTAGGGTTCCCAGTTTTAGTTTTTCAGTTCCCAACATTCATATTTTAGTTTTATAGCTTTAGAACTTTTTAGCTTTCCAGTTTTCAAGGTTTGGATCAAGATTGAAGATTCAAGCCGCTACAATCGTTTTAATTCGGTTTTTATACAATTTGTTTTTACAATTGCGTTCAATTTAATTATGTTTATGTTTGATTTTATTATGTCTGGCTAGTCTTTTAATCTGAACCTAGGGTTTGTACATAGCTGATTGATTATGTGTTTTTGATTTATTGATATCAATTTGCCTTCCAACTTGTGATTCATGATTCCTGGTGCCTGTTCTCTTGTGAATTATCTGATCAATGATTTACATGTCTAGCTGTTCAGTTTGAGTCTTCAATGCGATAATTGTTCAGCCGATTCAGGAATGCATGATATAGTGTTAGCCTTGAGTCTTGAATGCGATAGGTGAAGCTATAGGAAGCTATTCTTTATGTGCTATTTGGAGTTAATTTATTCATTGGAGTCTTGAATGCGAAAAGGGATTTATTAATCTACGTTTATAGGTGGTCGTTAGAGACGCTTGTGAATAATATAGTGATCTTTCATCAGGGTTGGATTAAAATTGGTAATTGAATCAATAGGTTAAATGCATGTAGTTGATTAGTGAAAGTACATCCCTAGGGTCAGAGTTTTCCATATTTTTGAGTTACGTAATCGTTATTTATATGCTCTTTTGTTTTAATTTAGTTAATCTTAGTTCATAATTCACCTTCATTATTGTTTTACTTGTCTACTGTTAGAGTCTGTATAGGAAATAGATAGTGCAAATTCGTTTTACAGTCTCTGTGGATACGATACTCTGCTTGCTATTTGCGTACTACAATTGCACTGTTTAGTTGCAGTTATTGTTACTATAAAAATAGTGATCAGAGGTGCAAACTGAAAATGAAATGGCTGCTGTTCTTAGGCCGAAAACAGGTGGAAAGAAACATGGAGAGGGGAGGAAAAATAAGCCGAGTTTTTACCTTGTTCAAGTCGGCAGCAAGAATCTCGCTCTACTCCCCTTCGTGCAAGGCGTCAAGAGAGATGAAACTTCTTGCTGTTGCTGCTGAAAATTCTAAGTGTTGAAAGGAGAAAGGGGTGGCTCAAGGATTGAAGAGTGAATTTATACTTGGAGCTCGGTTGATGTGCACTTGAGTGCTAAAAGGAGGAGCATGGTTGTAGCGTGGCTGAACTGACATGTTAGTTGTACTTGGGCATGGCTTGTTGCATGGAGAAGAGCTGCTGCTGCAGCACACCTTTCTCACCCTTTTTCCTTCTTTTTCCTTAAATCTTGGATGTGGCAGACGTAGAGAGGTGTAGGGTGGGCGTGTGATGTGATCTAAATAAAAGATCTAAAATAAAACCCTTCAGTGTTGGTTTCTCTGTATTAGAAATACTGGTTTCGTGTTTGCTAAAATCGATAAATGCTAAATTAAATCCGTAAATTTAATTCGTTCGTCATTCTAATACTTAAATTAAATCCGTAGATTTAATTAGCTTCAAAGTCGGAAATAATTCACGACTTAAGTAACAACATGAAATAAACTCCATCTTGATTAATAAATAACACAACTTCGCTAAGTTGGTTATAACTGAGTAATAATAATTCATCGACTCAAAGATTCTCGTCGCGGTCTTAAACACGCGAAGATAAATAAAAATGCATACTGCTAGTGTAGTGACTCTGTTTCCAAAATACGTAATTCAGAAACATAGTTGAAATCATAAGGTGCTTCATTTACTAGCAGATAGATAAATAAACACGCAATACTGGAATTAAATACTGATAAAAGAGCGGGTTGTTACATGAACTCACCAAATGAAAAAACTTACATCTCCACATAACCAGCCACGCCTCTTGTTTATCTCTCGGAACCACGCAGCTTGTTTATTTCCTACACCCAGAAGATTAGCCTTCTCTCCACTACAACGGATGAAAAAAAAGGTAATATTATTAGGAACTTGCCACATAAGATATAAATTATTAATCACCAAAATAGAAAAAAACTATATAATTATTACCCAGCCCTTCCATTGTTATGTTTCTTCCATCGTTCAAACATCCTGAACATTCTCAACTGACGTGGCTTTCTTTTGTGTGGGCATTCGATGCCCACGCACGGAAGGAGCTTTTGAAGGGATGAGGTGGGGTTGATCACGGGCTACACTACAGGTGATCTTAACCGGAACAGGCTTTGATGGGGGGGCTTCTTTTTTCACAACAGCAACCCGCCTCTTAAACACTATGTCAGTTTGTTCCTCTTCACTGTCTTTGTTATGGAAGGCCAACTTTCTTGCAGCTTCCTGTTTTCCATCTTTCTATCCATGTGTTTGGCCACTGATCTGTCCCTTCATCACAGCTTCTTTCTCAACACCTAAAACGGCTGTTTCAACGACGATGGGTTCATTGGCAATTTCAGAACTTACCACAGGCCCATCGGCCGCCACGACTGCCTTACTCTTAGGTGCCACAACAGGCCTCTCACCCTCTAAATGAGCTTCATGCTGTTCAGATTCTGCATTTTCTTTCTCGGGACCAATCGAGACTGATGTTAATTCATGCAAGATAGTCATGACAGTATCAACGCTAGAAGATGCCTCCCCATCAGCACTTGCCTCCATGGGGGCTTTAGTCTCCGAAGCTGCACATGCCGGCACATCGGCAGTAATGTGCTCCACTTCGGCATGTATCTCAACATCGGCATTAGTCTCCATTCGTGCATCTGCTCCCAATCCGGCATTAGCATTGATATCATTCATGTCAACATCCACATCGGCAGTAATGGGCTCCACCTCGACATGTACCTCAACGTCGGCATTAGTCACCATTCCTGCACCCGCTTCAAATCCGGCATTAGCATTGATATCATTCATGTCAACATCCACATCGGTTGGAACATCGACATTCTTCTCAATAACGAAACTTGAATCTATATTGCCATCCAAATCCTTCTCAACATCAGTCAGATTTTCAGCATCCCTCTGAGGCCCTTCTTGGTCTACCAGAAGCTCATTCCTTTGCCTGAGGTCATGCTCTTGATCGAGGTCTTTCTGACTTACATCAAGATTATGAAGCCGTCCTAGATTATTTTCCTTCCGACCCTCACCTTCCTCGTACACTTGGTCGAATTCGTTTGTCATTTCGTCAGCATTGTCATCTTCCTCTTTTTCCTCTTCTTCATCCCAGCATTCTTCATTGCGCTGACCCCCATTGACTTTATTCTCAAGCCGAGCCAACGACCGTTGGATGCCCTTAAGGCATGCCAACTGCTGTTGGATTCCCTTAAGGCATTCCAACTACTCTTGCATGACCTCCTTCATCTTCAATATAAAAACAATGACAGGATAATATTAATTTAACAAACGGATGTTGCTGTAATTTATAAACGTCGATACTTATAGATTCACAACAACATCTCCCATGAACTACCTCCTCTTGAGCTTTCTGCTGCCTCCTAGAGCTTCTTCTTTGTGGTTGAACCGATTGCTCACGCTCTTCCTCTTCATCGACATTAATCACACGACGCCTCTTCTTCTTGGTTGGACTTATCGATTCATCATCGTCGTCATCAATGACCTGCGGTTCCAACAACTTCAGGCATTCAAACAAATCATCGACGGAAACAGGGCATCCAATATTCGGATCTATTCTTTGAGCAGCTATGCGTTCCTGCTCATGGTCGTCGAATACCATCGGCCGCTGCACATAAATTTAATACACATAATGCAATTTTAGTTGTTACAATAAAAAATATAAGAAGATAAAACAACTTGAAACATAAAAAGTACTTACAATTTCATGTCCAAGAGTGGGTTTGAAATATTGAAGCAACAAATCGCGATGATAAAATGTATCTGCTGGCCACCTCAAAATCCGTGGGTACAAAGTTTGAGAATCAGGTGGCCTTGAGGTACAGAGCTCACCGAGAAGATGATACACTTCATAGTAAAACACTTGAATAACAAAAGTTAACCCACATGCATCAAAGGAACAATCTTTTTTTTTTCGCAGCTTTGTCATCGACTATCATTTTAGCGTTATGTGAAACCGTTACCAAATACTAGTAGCTAACAAGGCCCCAAGGAAAGGCATTGAAGGAATCTAAGCTATCCACAAGATGAATATATTTTACTTCTATTCGTTTATGGGTTTTGTGCCTAACCAACAACATACCATATACAACCACAAGCATAGCGAGCTTTAAACAAACAGGACCCGAACCGTTATTGACTGTGGTATGATGAGTAAAGGCATCCAGAATGTCATTCAAATACAAAATATGTCTACCACGAAATACAGTAGTATAAATATCAGATTCTTTAGGGGGTGGAGAATAATCAGAAAACTTCAAACCAGTTATTGCATAGTATTCCACTGGACCTAACTCAACCACTTGATTGTTCAGCTTAAAACTAATCCTTCTCCGATCTAAACTATCCGGGATAATTTTTTCATACATGATGTACATAAGCTGACCCTGAAATTGCATATTCTGTAACCGGCAGAAATGACCGAAACAAGATGTTCTAAACAATTCTTTGTTTTCCTCATCTAAACTTTCATCAATTAATTTAACATAATTGACTTGACAGCGCCCAGACACAGCGATACCTACAGAAAAACAAATAATTAATTTTGACAAGCGAAACACCCCAAATACAATATACTAACAGAAAGATAGAGACTGAATTCTACTAATAAACCTTTTGAACCCTTGCCCTTGGCCTTCTTATTCGTCATCCGAGATTTTACCCTTCCCATTATTTGGCTGCAAAAAAAATGCAAATATCAAACATAGAATTACACAAAGAATAAAACTTAAACGCAGAATACTCACCGATTGCAGATGTCGAACACAACCGAAAGTGTCGCGAATGAACAAAATTGAATGGCAAAATGAACGAAACAACGATTTACAGATTTTATGGACAAGTGAAGAAAATAAAAAATGAACCGAAGATGAAGAACAAGAAAGTGAAATGACTAAAGAAGGAGCGGGAAATAGAAAGTCAAAATAAAATAAATCGTTCGTCTCCCCTTGAAAAACAACTGCTATTATTCCATTAAAAAATATACTTAATTTTAGTTTTTTTTCAGACATAGTACAATTATTGGAATAAAAATATTCACATATTAATTTAACATTCAAAAATTTTTCTAAAATAAGGATTTACAGAAAATAAAATTTTAAAATACATATTGAATTTTATTTATAATATGCCGAATTAAAAACAACTGTTAAACATAATTAACAAAAGTGATTGCCGAAACCTGAAAAGGGAATGCCAAATCTCTTTGCCGAAAATATGGAATTACGTATTCCTAGACAAAAAATAATCATGCTTGGCAGGCTGGCCGGCCATTGATTTGAAATATTGCAAATTTCAATGCCAGAGAAAATAAACTAAAATAAAATAAAATTTTCTATATGATTGCCGAAAATTTTCTATAAAATAAAATAGAAAATACCATACATTGAAATATCATACATAGAAAATAAAATTTCCCATAATTATAAGTTTAAATATATATTTATATTTAACTATATGATTGCCGAAAAGAAATCATGTTGGACAAAAAAAATTAAAGAAGCTGCCTATACTATTTGCCAAATCCATGAAATAATGGATAATGATGAATTACGTATACCGAGGAAGAAAAATAGTGCTTGGCAGCCGCCAAAACATCATATCTGCCAAATCTTATTTCCAGAAAATTTAATATCAAATCTAATTTCAACTGTTTTAAAATAAGGAAATTAATTAAATTAAATTTGCATGTGTTAATTTGAATTTATATACTTAATTTAATTTCAATTATATATTAATATTAAAACTGTTTGCTATAATTCTAATTTTGACCTACAGTAGAGTTGCCGGAAGAAAAAAGATTGTCAGGAAGAAAACGAGCGGACGAAAAAATAAACATTACTATGAAAAATTGTGTTATGATTGCCGAAAAGAAATAATGTTGGCCAGCAATACAAAATCAGCAGCTTATACTATTTGCCGAAACAATGAAATAGAGTAATGGATAATGCGGAATTATGTATACCGACGAAGAAAAATAGTACAGTACTTGGCAGCTGCCGAAATATCAATAAAATGATCTGCCCAAAACAAATGCCTTTAGCATGAAAAATAAGTACAGTACTTGGCAGCTGCCGAAAAATAATATCGGCCAAATCTCATTGCCAAATAAATTAATGCAAAATCAAATTTCAATTGATTTTAAGTATGAGGAAATTAATTAAACTACACTTGCAGATATTCATTTCAACTTATAGACTTACTTCTTTAAATAATATTTCTCTTAATTTAATTTCAATATATATGATATTCAAAATTATTTTCAATAGTTATAAATTTAATATAAATTAGACTTACCGAAAAAAAATAAATGATTGCCAGGAACATAAAATGATCTGCCGAAAACAAATGCCGATAGCATGAAACATAAGTACAGTACTTAGCAGCTGCCGGAACATAAAATCTGCCAAATCTCATTGCCAGATAAATTAATGCAAAATCAAATTTCAATTGATTTTAAGTATGAGGAAATTAATTAAACTACACTTGCAGATATTCATTTCAACTTATAGACTTACTTCTTCAAATAATATTTCTCGTAATTTAATTTCAATATATATGATATTCAAAATTATTTCCAAAATTATTTCCTAAAATTATAATTTTAACATAAACTAGACTTGCCGAAAAAAAACAAAGGGTTGTCAGGAATAGAAAATGATCTGCCGAATAAAAATGCCTATAGCATGAAAAATCGTGCCTTGAAATGACAACTGCACACTGAACAGAACAAAGTTGAAAAATTGGGGTCATTAGTAATAATTACACAGACGGAAGTTAACGGAGTGTATTTTATATAAAATTTAAATTTATTTTAAATACAAAAGGAAGCTTGGACACATGTCGCGCATCCAACGGTGGAATGTATGAGGGTGCCGGGCACCTTTGTGTGGGGTAGAATTTACCGAACTTGAGTACCCCTTGTACTCTTCCTCTTTAATATAATTTGATTTTACCTTTAAAAAAAAAAAACTTTTCTAGTTTAATTCAATATTTTATTAACATTTCACAATATGAACTGTCTATATAATACTACTTCCATTCTTAAACAATAGTCTTAAAAGGGAACTATACGACTGTCAATGGAAAGCTCGATCTCTACTAAAATTCTTTCAAGCCGAAACGAGATATTTTACGAGTCGCCGACCTTGGACCTTTGGATCATTCGCTTGAATTTTCTTGGTACGACTCAAGTCTTGGGAGTAACTACTTCGTTGCCATACTCGTTCCCCTACCCCTCGGGGCCCCTTACAGGAATCGCCCCGTGTCTTTGACATAAAAAGACGATGTCCTAACCACTGGACGAAAGGGACCACCAAACCATTTTGCATATATCTCATCTCCAAGAATAGAAGTGGTTCATTTTGGACTTCTGTGTATTTCTTTCGAACTTCTTATTTATATATATTTTTTCTAACTTTACCCATATTTCTTTACTTTATTTTTAATAAAATACAGAAATGATCTCTTCTTAGGAATAGTATTAGTAATGATCAATTACAGATGATCTAATCCTTAATTATTTTTGTTCTAGAATAATTATTTTAAACTAAAAATAAATACGAGGACATTATTTTAAAATGAAAAGAAATATGACAACATTATTAGCGAAGATCTCTATTTTTTTTTAAGTTGTAAAAAAAAGTTTTTGTATTCAACTGTAAATGAAAGCTAATGCAATTGTAAAATCACAAAAACTTGTGTAAGCTCTGTACAATTTGTGGGCCTACCATAAGCTACGATCCGGCCCGACCTGACCAGACCCGGATCCTGATTCGGATCCAACATATAAAAAAATCCTTGTATTTCTCTTATCCCTCTTGTCGGCTCTCTCTTCCTCTTCTTGGCTCTCACTCCCACTCCGCCACCCCAAAACCTACCGATTCTCCACCGTCATCGACAAGATCCTATGATGCCAGCGGAGTCCCAATCGGAATACGATGAGAAAGTCAACTCGCAAGAGTCCGACTCCAAATCGGAGAATCTGGCGACGAAAATGAGAAGAAGGAATGGCTGATGGCAGCTAAGGCGTTTGCAGAGCCGACTCAGTTGCGAAAGCTGGTTGACATAGTATGGGTGATCGTGTCGAAGATAATACAAAGGCCAATAAATTGATGAAGCCCATGATCTTTTCCAAACATGTGAAGTGTTGGTAAAATTGTCATAGACAATTCTCAACAAGATCTCAATCCTGAAAATGCTGAAAGAGCCAATCGATAACGTGCTCTAGACCTTGCATAAGGCGAGAATGGTAAAAAAGACAACGAGATAATTTAAAATAGATAAAGGCTATATTATAATTTTACATAGAAATTGGATTATTTCTTTTTGGTACTCCATTCGTCGACAATAAGTGTGGTGTGGATGGGAGGGCACGAGTTTTAAAAAATAATAAAAAAAATATGTATAAAGTAGAGAAAATGTCACACTGACTTGATTTGTTAAGTAATCTTCTTTATAATAGGATTAAGCCTTAACCTATGTGGCATGCTTAGAATTGTTCCATTTCAATAATTTACCATATATAATCTTCATTATTTATTAATTAATTAACTATTACATTCCATATGAAGATTCATTAATCTTAATAAATATAATTAATAATAAATGTATATATATATAATATAATATTAACTTACATATAATCTAAATTAATAAATTTTATTATTTATTTTATCTCAATCAAAATTAATCTTAATAAATATAATTAATAATAAATTTATATATAATAATAATAATAATAATAATATTAACTTATATATAATCTAAATTAATAAATTTTATTATTTATTTTATCCCGATAAAAATTAGATTTACATGTCTGACAAGAAAAAAATTATAATTTATATACAATAAATGATTTTAATTTAATGTTAGTGATTAGATGTATATTTGTTATTAATTTTATATTTCTCAAAAGCGTATATATTATATGTATATGTTGCAATATATTATACTGTATGAATTTATAAATTGAGACATGCATGTGTATGTAAATTATAAACCTGATTACTTTAAAGCAAAATCTTATTTTATGTCTATCAAAATAATTAAAATTTTATTTTTACTTTTAATAAAATAAATCTGTACATTTTATTTGTATAGGGAAGAAAAAAAAATTTCATATCTAAAAACTTTATTTGTTTCAGTTTCGTCAATAATAATAATAATAATAATAATAATAATAATAATAATAATAATAATAATAATAATAATAATAATAATAATAATAATAATAATAATAATAATAATAATAATAATAATAATAATAATAATAGATAAATTATGAAATTAGTAATGCATAAATGAAGAATTTAGGTAAAGAACAATAGAGAATATGATGTTAAAATACATTAGAAATCTTTAATTATGTATTAAATTTATAATAATCTCAATCGAGTGAAGAATTCATATAAATCACTTCATTTCACATTGAATTTTTTATATAAGGTTTCACTAAAATAAAACTTATACAAGAAGAAGCTCTTGCTCTCCAAATTAAAAATCTACTATATTTAATTGGCAGAATGATTGAGACTAATACAATTTGAATTACTCCAAGCGAGATGATTCTCGGAACCCAATTAAATGATGATACTCACAAGTTAATTTTATTCTTTCAAACTCCAAACGAGATGATTCTTGGAACCCAATTATAATATTTGAAGCTAATTATGCATAAAAGTTTGTCAAGATTTTTTCAAGTTCCATACAAAATGATGTTTACAAGTTAGTTATGATATTAGAAGCTCAAAATCATACAATCTCACAAGTCAAATTTGATTTTTAAACCTCCAGATAGCAATGTTAAAAAAATTGACGCATGAAAGTTCATTTTTTGTATTTTAAGGTCTAGACGAGATGATGCTCAAAAGTTTGGTGTTCAAACCTTAGATGTCATCTTTTGGGCTTTAGATGATGATATGACCCTACAGGGTGGTTCAAACGAGATGATGCTCAGATGAAATAAAATCTTCAATATTGACCTTTTTCCAAAATATTATTAAATAAAAATTTATATAAAAAGAATATTCATTATTCTAACAAAAGGTTAACATTTAATTGAGGAATATGATTTAGATTAATATAATTTCAAGGGAAAATTGCACCTAAATATACAAACTTTGCCAAAAATCCATATTTGACGCGAAGTTAGGATTTTACATTTTAATACACCAGTTTAATAACTTGTTCAATTTTGACACAATTTTCATTTCCCCCAAATTAAAATCTGACATGGCGCCTACGTGTCTCACCGGCACACTCCATTCCGTTCGCCAGACTAAACACAAAACGACGTCGTTTTCTATTAAATAAAACGATGTCGTTTTACACTCTTCATTATTTAACCCCAATTTACTTAAACCTAATTATAATTTCACATCAAATTTGAAGACGCGATCCCTACGCTTCTTCCTCTTCAAGCACGTTTGATTGAATCTTTGCATCGAAGAATTGGAGTGGGATAATCATGTCATCCTCTTCGTCGTGTCCTCGCCGCTGCGCTGCGACGACATGAGGCTTTCCAGCGGATCGCTGTCGTCGGCATCGGGCATCTCGAACGGTGTGCAGAGAAAGGGAGCAAAGAATTAGAGTGGGATAATCATGTCAGCCTCTTCGTCGTGGACAACTGGTTCAGAGGATGCTGTGATTAAATGCCGGTGCAAAATACCGACGAAGGTGGAGACGTCTAGAACTTCAAGAAATCCAGGTCGAAAGTTCTATTGCTGTCAGTATGGAGACGTAAGAATCCCCTTCATTTCGATTTCCACATGAAAAATTTCATTTCCCCATGAAATTTTTGATTTCCCCTTTTTAATTTGAAAATTTTCGAAAGCCTAATATTCTTTATTTTGCTTCATTGTCAGTGTAATTTCTTCGTCTGGGTGGACACGGTATAGAAGCAATTGAATGTAGTTTCAAGTTCTCATTTTGGTGAATTTGCTGAGAATTGTTTAACTAGAGTGACAGAGCTTGAAGAGAAATTTTCTGAATTGGAGAAGAAGATAGAAGACTTGGATGATATGAAGATTTCTTGTGGGAATAAGCATATTTGCATGCGTTGGTTAATTGTAATCTTTAGGAAAAATTGCACCTAAATACACCAACTTTGTCGAAAATCCATATTTGACGCGAACTTAAGAATTTATATTTTAATACACCAATTTGATAAGTTGTTCAATTTTGACTTAATTTTCATTTCCGATGACCGCATTTACAGACGTGGCACTTACATGTCACTAACTTATCCAGCGTGCCTACATGATGACGTCGTTTCGCAAGGGCAGAGCTGAGTTCCAAGGGCAGAGCTGAGTTCTAAAGGGCAGAGCTGAGTTCCAAGTGCAGAGCTGAACTCCAAGGGCAGAGTTGAGTTCTAAAGAGCAGAGCTGAGTTCCAAGTGCAGAGCTGGACTCCAAGGGCAGAGCTGAGTTCTAAAGGGCAGAGCTGAGTTCCAAGGGCAGAGCTAAGTTCCAAATGCAGAGCTGAGTTCCAAAGGGCAGGGCTCTAGCTCTAGGGCTTTGCACTCTGGCACTCTGGCTCTGGAGCTCTGCACTCTGGCACTTTGGCTCTAGGGCTCTGCACTCTGGCACTCTGGCTCTGGGGCTCTGCACTCTGGCGGGTTGTCTCTGGCAGGGCTGCACTCTGGCAGTCTGGCTCTGGAGCTATGCACTCTGGCACTGCTGCACTCTGGCAGTCTGGCTCTGGAGATATGCACTCTGGCAGGGCTGCACTCTGGCAGTCTGGCTCTGGAGCTATGCACTCTGGCACTGCTGCACTCTGGCAGTCTGGCTCTGGAGATCTGCACTCTGGCAGGGATTTTGTTCACAATGTTGCACTCTGAGCTTCGATCATAAGAAGACAACAAAAGTATACTGCCATTTGATTTATGCTTAATTTACTCTATTTTTAAGGGTTTGTTTGTGCGTGTTTTAAGATAATCTTCTGGAATTTGGTGCGTTTATGGTGTATTTTATGCTTTGCAGGAGATTTAGGCTTTCGAGATGGAAGAATGCAATTTTGGAGAATTTTGGATGAATTTGGCGTTTTCTAGGTGCTCTGGTCTCCAGAGCAGAGAAATCACCATTCCTCTGGCGTCAGAGAAATCAACTCACCAGAGCAAAGAAGCGTTAGAGAAATCAACTCACCAGAGCAAAGAAGCGCCAGAGAAATCACCGTTCCTCTGGAGTCAGAGAAATCAACATTTCTCTGGAGTCAGCGAAATCAAGAAGCCAGTGTAGCGAAGTCATCACCAGAGGAGTCAATAGTAAGAGCAGCCAAGAGCAAAGCCCATTACAGCGGAATCGCAAGAAGCCGTTACAGCGGAATCGAGAAGCCAGAGAAATCACCGTTCCTCTGGCGATAGCAGAGAAATCATCATTCCGCTGGCGACCCATTCCGCTGGCGACCCGTTCCCCGGGTGACATCCGTTCCCCTGGCGAGAGTTGAGAATTCGGCATGAGTAGGAGTATTTTCCGGAGCCCGCATCCAGCTGGAGAGTTGCCTTATTTCACACGATTCTATTACCTTTAGAATTCTACTTTGCATGGCAACTTCTATGGTGATCCGAAGGAAATCTGAAATCTATAAATAGGTCCTCTTTTGACCTATTCAAGCATCCCTGAACCCAGAATTCATATTTCAGTTTTATAGATTTAGAATATTTTAGCTTTTTAGTTTTCAAGGTTTGGATCAAGATTGAAGATTCAAGCCGCTACTTCAGTTTTTATTCGGTTTTTATATAATTCAGTTTTTACAATTGCGTTCTCTTTAATTATGTTTATGCTTTATTTTGCTATGTCTAGCTAATTTCCTTTAGCTGATTCTAGGGTTTGTAAATAGTTGATTGAATTTATGTGATTTATTTGTTAATACCTTTGTGCCTTCCAGTTTATGATTCATAATTCCTGGTGCTTAATTTCTTGTGAATTATCTGGCCAATAGTTTGCATGTTTAGCTATTCGGTTTGAGACCTAGCGGAGATAACTGTTTAGCGGATTCAGGAATGTATGATATGATTTTAACCTTGAGACCTAGCGGAGATAGGTGGATCAAAGAGAGCTATTCTTAGGAGCTATTGGGAGTTAGTAGATTTTCTTGAGACCTAACGGAGATAGATAATTTACTAATCTACGATCGTTGCTGCTCTAGCGAGAGTAATTGATTAATTAAGTGATCTCTCATCATAACTGGATTAAAATTGGTACATAGGATTAATAGATTAATTGCGTGGATTTAATTAATGAATTTACTACCCTAGGATCAGTTGTCTTTCATATTTGATTTTTCTACGTGATTTTAATTATCGTTAATTGCGTTTTAGCTTAAGTAAATAAATCTCTACGTTATGTTACCTGTCTACTACTTAAGTTTGTTTAGGAGATAGCTAAAGTAGTTTCGTTGTGTCAGTCCCTGTGGATACGATATTCGATTGTATTTCTGTGCTGCAATTACACCGTGTTAGTTGCGGTATTTTATTGCTAATAAATTAGTGATCACCATTCATAGAATTCATTGATCAACTACTGAAGTTTGTAACAAGCATATCATGTTAACTTACAAAAGCAAAGTTTTGTTCCAACAAAAGTAGCCCAAAGCAGAAGTTTACAAACCAAAAAAAAGTGAGCTTCAAATGTTCGGCAAAAAAACTTAGTTTCACAATCTGTGTTCAATCAGTGACTTGACTTTGTTGGGTTACAATTTCACCCATAGTATTTCTTCCAACTGAGCTTGTGTCTTGGCCCCTTTGCAATATGGCAGCTTCTGAGTTTGCATCCTCACTTCTTCCTTCAGTTGTGCCCCTTTTAAACCCTCTCGGTGCTCTCTTCCTTGGTTGTGGTTATCTTCCTTCGGTTGTGGCAACCCCTGTTTTCCTAGGCCTTCCTCTCTTGCCTTAAAAATATAAGTTTGTTAGTATAGTGCAATCAGAGACATTCAATGTGAAATAATGTATAGTTACCTGCTCCTTTTGAGGCTTAGGGACTTCTTCATTCTTGCACCCTCTAGCATTATGCCCCACTTGAAAGCATCTCTGGCAAGTAATTCTCACACCAGTCTTCCTCAACCTACTAGCCTTTTTTAGATCAACCTCATCATGCTCTCTTCTCATTTTCTTCTTGGGTCTCCCTGGCATAATTCTAACTAATGGAGGTAACACTGCATTTACATTGGATTTGGGCCATATTTTTTAACCATTTAAGGGCCCGAGTGCATAACAATAAGCTTTCCTATACTTCTCCACTGTATAGCAGTCATGCACATAGTCCAGTGGGTCATGTTTCATGTAATTAATGGCTGCCAATCCATGAACACATGGAATTCCAATGAGATTCCAAGACCTACATGTGCATGACCTATTGCCCAACTCAACTACAAACTTATCTTCTAGTCGTTGCACCTCGAATTTTCCCCCCAAACAAGGATGAGCAATGCATGATCTAACATTAACCATCAACTTCTCAACTTTCTTCTTTATACCTGGACAAATCCTACCTTCAAAATTTTCAGCCAATTGTAGTTTTTTTACTTGTCTCTCCATCAAAGCGATCCCAATGTCCTCTTCACTATATAACCATTAAAGGTTTCAGAGATATTGTTGTCTACCATGTCATTTTGTACTTGTGTAGGCAAAAATACCTTACAAAACCTTCGGTAGTCTCTGTTATTAAAGTCCTCGTTCGCTGCCTCATTCTCCACTTTCATTTCCTCAAGAGCAGCCTCCCATTGTGCTTGGTAGGTGCTCTGCTTTCCAGAAAAGATTTTTCAAGGTTGGTCCCTTGAACTCTTTCTTCCAATTACAATATACATGGCGTGCACAGTTGCGATGCTCCGCAAATGGTGCCAAATTCTGGACAGCATTTATAAGACCCTACAAATAAAATTATCATGAGTTAGTGTTGCCAACTGCACACAACATTGATAACTTTGTATTTAAATGAAAACTTACTTTCTGTTGGTCTGATATGAAAGAGATTCCCATACCATCCACAACTCCTAACTCTTGAAGAAGTATGTTCAAAAACCATGTCCAGCAGACCTCGTTCTCTACTTCAACCACTGCCCATGCCAAGGGATATATTTTATCATTACCATCCTTGGCAATGGCACTCAGTAACTGCCCTCCCAAATGTGTCTTCAGAAAACATCCATCTAATCCTAAAATCCATCTTTTTTTTTTTATCGGACAAAGTAATGTTAAAAGTTAACAGTCAGTACCCCCAAACACTCTAAGAAATCACCAAGCCCACCTTATCTCTCCAAACACCAAATTCGCTCCCAATGGGGATCGAACCCGAGTCTCATCACTAAAGTGAGGACCCGGTGGCCAGGTGAGCTAAGCCCCCTGGTTTAATGCTAAAATCCATCTACAACCTTCCATAAACCCTTTCTTCAATGAACTAAACCCAATGTATAAAGCTTTGAATACCCCACCATCAGTCAAGAGCTCAAACCGACCCTCTGGATCAACCCTCATCAACTCTAATATGCAAGGCCTCAAGCTGGCATAGTGGTGACTAACTGACCCTCTCAACAACTCCAAGGCCTCTGTCTTGGTTCTATATAACCTGTCCCTCGAGGGTTCAATGCCATACTTAGCTACAATGTCAGCCTGTAGCTCACCTACATCCATGTGTGGCCTCAATCTAAAATGGTTTAAGTATTGCCTAGCAATCCATTTGTAATTTGCAAGCTTTGTATGGATGGAGAAGCTACAAATATGTGGTTCACCCTCTAAGATTTTTAGCTTAAAAACATGTTGACTCTTGCTCATACTACCATAACATCTCCACTTACATGGAGCTGTACACAAAGCCTCACAACTAATCTTCTTAACTCTCTTAAAGTGCAGTGGATATCCCTTGTATATTGCCCAAGTCCTTAATGCCTCTTTACACTGATACCCAGTTTGAAATCTCATACCCAACTTTGGTACATGTTCTTTATGATCACATTTAGGATCATATACCACTCTAGGACACCTCTTCTGCCTTCCACTCTCATCCTCATCAGTGGATTCTGAATTCACATCTTCATCTGAATCAACATAATCAGATGTGAATTCAGATTCTACACGTCCCTCAACCTCATTCCCTAACCTACCCAATACTGCATTGCTAGTTTCTAGAATTTCACTCCAGTTAACATCACATATTACATTCTCCTGGAGCCTAATCCCAACTCTTGCAGCCCTATACTCCTCATCATCACTCACTAATTCACTATCCCCTGAGCTATCATCAGTCTCTATCCCTTCATTATCATCTAGAACTTCAAAATCTACATCATCTGAATCACTGTCAGTTTGATATTCAACCACTTCACCTTGCCCCTTATCAGCAACTACAACCTTTCCCTTCCCCTTATCAGCAACTACAACCTTCCCCTTCCCCTTATCAGCAACTACACCCTGCCCCTGACCTAAGGCCTCCCCCTGTATACCCTTTCCCTTGCCAGAAACATCTGCTTTCCCCTTGTTATCACCCTCTTTCACCCCATTATGTAAGAACACTTCAAAGTACTTACAAGAAGAAGATAAAAACTCCAACATAGCCATTCAATCACCGTCATCATAGATGGGATAATATTCCTTAGTTCTAGGGACTTTATATTCTAAGTCACCATAGTCTACATACCCTAGTTTGGTGATTTCATCCTTTATGTCAAAAAACCCGAATCTATCTTTATCAAAGTTGGCTATAAACTTTTCTTCACCCCCCAAATACAATCTTTATTTTCCTAGCTGTCGGAATGAACCCCCATGACGAAGATAAATCTCGAAAACATCATTGCAAAACATATACAAACATAAAACAAGAATTAGACACGAACTAATCAGTGTAAAACCACTAAAACATTAAAACCACAAAAAAATTAACACTAATCCTAAACAACATGCACGAAAAAAAGTAATAAAACAGAGGGAACAACAAAAGAATAGAAGGGATGAACAAAAGAAGAGAAGGAGAGATAGGGTGCAATACCTGTCATTCTCCATTATGCCACGGTGCGACGGCACTTCGTGCAACTCTCCGCCAGTGTAAAACGATAGAGTAAGACGCCGGCAACAGTTTTAGGAACGACGACAGGGGTGATTGGAGAATGAAATTGGAAGAAAGAATGAAATGGAGATGAAACGTTGCATGAAGGAATATGAAGAGTTCGAATAAAACGATGTCGTCTTGTTGATAATTACTCTGAAACCCTATTTTTAATTCAAAGTACAAAACGACATCATTTTGTTATCCATTCCACGCTGGATAAGTGAATGACACGTAATAGCCACGTCAGATTTTCCGGTAACCGGAAATGAAAATTGTGTCAAAATTGAACAAGTTATTAAATTGGTGTATTAAAATGTAAAATCCTAACTTCGCGTCAAATATGGATTTTTGGCAAAGTTTGTGTATTTAGGTGCAATTTTCCCTAATTTCAACTATATTACCTTAAATTAAATAAATTTAAAAATAATTTATATATAAATAATGATTTATACAAAAATAATACTCCCTCGTCCCCCAAAATTATGCATGAAAGTTTGTAGTAATGATAGTGGAGAAAGGGTCCCACAGTGAGGGTATTGTTAAGTAGATTATGAGTAAATAGTGTAAATTAAAAGGGTAAAATTGTAAGAATTATATGTGGGGTAGTGTCTAAAAATAGGATATGCATAATTTTGGGGGCCGCACCATAAAGGAAAGGTATGCATAATTTTGCAGGATGAAGGGAGTATCATATAATTTAAATAATAATTTAAAATAATTTTCCGTCGAATTTCGATGGGTTATGCACTAGTCAATAAATAAATGGATTGTGAGAAGAATGTTTTGTAAATATTGTATGTGAATGAGATAAAATACAAGAGTATATATCATAAAATGATAAGACCACACTTATTGTGAACGGACGAAAATGACAAAAAAACTACACTTGTCGTAAACAGGGGTAGTACTTTTGATATTGTTAGGATACAAGAAACAAGAGAATAGATTGAAAGTGTTATTTCATTTTTAAAAGTGCATAGTGCGTTATTTCAAGCCACATTAACATCAGTGCTTACAGTAGTTAGCCAGTTAGGGGATCGAGCTAAAATGAGCTTAGCTTATAAACAGGGAAGAAACCCATGTTGTAGAGCATCTCAAATCTAGCTGAATCCAATACAATTACCATTGTTTTCTTCAATCTCTCTCAACACAACAACACACACGCACTCTTTTGCACGTAAACTCTTGTGAAATTGTGGATTTGCTAAGCTCAGAGAGAGAGTGTTAAAGGGTGTCGAATCATGCGGCTAACAATTTGTATCAGATCAAGGCCTTCCAATCCACGATCTACGCATGCCGCCGAAGTAGTAGGCTCAATTACTGATACAATGGGCGCATCTACCAGCTGAGGAGGCCACATGAAAAGATTATCATGAAATCACAACACAATTTCCACATCGGATGGCTTGAGGTCAAGCCGTTTGTTAGGGGGGGAAGGGGGGGGATAAAAATTGTTAGGATACAAGAAACAAGTGAATATATTGAAAGTGTTATTTCATTTGCAAAAGTACATAGTGCGTTATCTCATGCCATGTCAGCAGTAGTGGTTAGAGTATTTAGGCAGTTAGGGATCGAGCGAGCTAAAACGAGCTCAGCTTATAAACTGGGAAGAAACCCATTTAGTAGAGCATCTCAAATCTGAATCAAATACAATTACCATTGTTTTCTTCAATCTCTCTCCACACAACAACACACATGCACTGTTTGATAACAAATATGTATGAATTATATTTTTTATTTTTTTATATGAAAATGGATTATTTTATGCATTAACTCTTAATTTGTGTTGTAACGCCCCACTTTTTACTTGTGTTAAATTATTTATTTTTACTTATTTGAAAATATGATATTGTCATTCTTGATATTATAATCTTTGATTCGATGGAGTCTGTAGTTGCACCCCTAATTAAAAATCAAATAGATACATATATATTTTGAGACCTAGAATTTCCGTAGTTATTAGAATCTGATAATTAGTAAATTCAGATTTTATTCTTCTGTACTTATTTTATTATGAAACAATGTAGTCAAATGACCATAATGAAGATTAAAAATCAATTTTTGGCCCCTAATCTTAAAACATCAAAATATGGCCATTAATTAGGTGGTATGCCTAATTTGCCCTTTTTACTCGGCCGCTGGGGTGATTGCTCGGCCGCTGGGATGATTGCTCGGCCGCTGGAAGCTTATGGGTGAGTTGCGCGCTCACGGGGAAAAAAACCAGCGCCCGCTGCGCGTATGACACTTATGGCACTAATAGTGCCATAAGTGCCATACGCATCATTTATTACTTGGTTTTATTTTGGATTTTCATTGGCATTTATGGCACTATTAGTGCCATAAGTGCCAAAAGGACCATTTTAAACACTTACCCGTAGGGTTTAGATGTTCCATTTAGGGTTTAGATTATCCATTTAGGGTTTAGATTATCCATTTATGATTTCTTGATTCTATTATTGTTGTTTCTGTTGCACGTATGGCACTTATGGCACTAATAGTGCCATAAGTGCCAAAAGGACCATTTTACTTGGTTTTATTTTGGATTTTCGTTGGCACTTGTGGCACTAATACCAAAGTAAAACCTTGGCACTTATGGCACTAATAGTGTCATAAGTGCCTAACCCGACCCGGCACGCGACCCGCTTGCCTGATCCTACCCGGTCCGCCTCATTAAGGGTAAAAACGTCCAAATCAATAAAAATGACCAAATTTTATGTTTTTTCAAGAAACAATAGGGCCGAATGGCCCTATTCAACAGACAACATCAAATTTTGTCCACCATTTGAAAAAACATAAATTTTAGCCATTTTTTGTATTCATGACTATTCTACCATTCTCTCTCTTTCCTCTCTCTTTCTCATCTCCCTCTCTCTCTCTCCAGCGGCTGCGCTATCTCCTCTCTCATTCTCATCTCCCTCTTTCTTTCTCCAGCGGCTACGCGGCAGCGGCGCCGAGCAGAAGTCACCGGAGCAGATTTGATCGCAGCTGATCTGATCGCAGCGGCGGAGCTGATCTGATCGCAGCGGCGCCGAGCAGAAGTCAGCGGCAGAATTCGTCGGAGTAAAGGATGAGGCGGCGACGGTGAAGGAGATACGATCCTCTGAAACGCGTGGAGGAAGGATTGGTCAGGTGGCTGATGATGAGGCGGCGGCGGCAGATCTGATCTGATGAGGCGGCGGCGGTGGATCTGATCTGATCGTTGTGCCGCCTCCTCCATCGGCAGATCTGATCTCCGCCTCCTTCGATTTTAGCCATCGACAGATCTGATCAGATCTGATCTGTGCTGCACGTATGGCACTTATGGCACTATTAGTGCCATAAGTGCCATAAGTGCACACTTCCCCCTGGGTTTAGATGTTCTATTTAGGGTTTAGATGTTCCATTTAGGATTTAAATGATGTTGATGTTTCTGTATTTGTGCTGCACGTATGGCACTTATGGCACTATTAGTGCCATAAGTGCCCAAATGACCATTTTACTTAGTTTTATTTTGAATTTTCGTTGGCACTTATGGCACTAATAGTGCCATAAGTGCCAAAATGACTATTTTACTTGGTTTTATTTTGGATTTCAGATGGCACTTATGGCACTAATAGTGCCATAAGTGCCTAACCCGACCCGGCACGCGACCCGCGTGCCTGATCCTACCCAGTCCGCCTCATTAAGGGCAAAAACGTCCAAATTAATAAAAATGGCCAAAATTTGTGTTTTTTCAATGTGTGGCCATAAATTGTGTTTTATGCTTCATTTTGGCTACTTCAAAATTTTACTCTTTTTTCAATGTGTAGCCATAAATTGTGTTTTATGCTTCATTTTGGCTACTTCAAAATTTTACTCTTTTATTATTATTCTATTTCTGCAGCAGATGAATGAAAATAACGTTATTTTCATTTAGCAGTATTGGAGAGGGATTAGAGTTTTATTAGGGTTTTAACTACTGGACGGATAATTATGTAAATAAATCTACCAACACACTCCGCTATCCTCTTCTACTACATTCACAAAATTTCATACGCAATCACATATTTTTCCTATTATTCTCTCGGTCTCAAACTTTCCTCGTGTTGGGAACCTTGTGGAATATCCTAACCCTTGTTTTGATGATACCAAAATTCATAGGACTTAAATGTAATAGACTAGAATCGTTTTGAACTCAAGTGTTAGAGTTCGTTTCTAGTTTAGTTGCGGTGTCGAAGACTGAAGACTGAAGACTGGAGTTACCAACTGAAGTATCAGTTGAAGAATCAGTTGAAGACTGATTATTTAATGCGCGCCATAGACTGATACTAAAGTCAAGTATCAGTTGAACATTCCTCCTAGGACTGATCTTCCAACGTTCAGAGGAAGCCACGTACGCTCAAAGTACAGCCGCATTAAATGCAGAGATATCTCAATATCTTATCTCTGCAGAGGTCATTCCTATCTGGTGGCTACTTTTCAGAGATGTCACATCTCCTGTCCTTCAAAGAGAGCCGTTTCCACACAGACAAGGAACCTCGAAGATTGAAGCTTCAGCCCAAATTCGAATTGCTCTCCAACGAAAGAAATCTTGAGGACGATTTACGCCAACGGATCTATTCAAGAGTTCTCCTACAAATAGCGCTCGAGGATCACTTTAATCTTCACCGATTCAACGACATAAGCTGAAGCTCTGCCGAAATAGCTACTCAGCCTAAAGCTTAACCGCTCAAAGCTTGAATCGAAGAAGAGAATTCCAAAGCCAAAATCAGTCACTGCTGATTACATACATTCTCTTAGACCCTAGGCATATATCTGTGTACCCAGAAGCCAAAGGTCAAACTTGCTTCAAAGAACTTGTTCTTTGTAAGTATAGTTGGCACTCGTTTAAACCTCTCCCCCATAAGAGTGTTTGAGTGACTCGGAGTTCAGGAAGGTACTCTGAACTCTGAAAGGAAAGTCTGAGCACGAGGTGTGCTAGCACGAGGTGTGCTTAGCAGGGAAATCCTACGCGAGTTGTGTAGGTGTTGAAATCCTACGCGAGGTGTGTAGGTGGGGAAACCCTACGCGAGGTGTGTAGGTGCTGAAGAGAGTTTATCTTCAGTTTACGGTTTGCAGTGCACCAGGCAAGCACTTGCGGAGTGGATTGTTGGTCTGATCAACCAGCCGTGGATGTAGGAAAGAGTTTTTCCGAACCACGTAAAAGTCTCTGTGTTATTTACAGCTTTCAGTTTTACATTCATAACTGTGCTATTTCAATTGATAAAACTGAACACTGACTAACAGCAAAGAGAAACCCTAATCCAACTATCTGCTCCACTGAGGCTATTCGAAACTAAGTTTAATTTCCGCTGCGTATGATATCAATCTGACTCACTATCCTCTGATAGTAAGGAAGAGAGATATCATCTTCATCTTTGCAAACACGACTGAAGCCCTTACGTGGATCAGTTAAGTTCTAGTGACTTAACTGATAACTCTTTACTGAAGAGCTTTCAGTATCAGTCGTCAACCCTGTTGGTCAAAACTAATTTCGGTTAAACAGGTGTCTGGTTTGCATGCAAAGTTTCTTTTATATCTCTGACTGAGATCCCTCTGATTGAGGTTGGTAGATAGTCAAAAATAGCCTATAGGTGTATTCCCCCCCCTCATACACCTATTCGAGACCCCCCGGACCTAACACCTCGGCAACCTCGAAGTTCAACTACAAGTTTTTTTTTTTTTTAAATCTATTCAATCTCGGGTAAGTTTTTTTTTAAATTATTTAATTAAAACCTTGGCAAACTATTGGTGTTTCTTCGGTTTGGATTCACTGGATCTTTTCTTTTCGGTAGGAATGACACACACACACACACACACACCCATATATATATATATATATATAGGGGAGGGCTAGAATAAAAACACTCTTAAGTGTATAAAATATAAATGATTTTCAGCCCTTAGATCATCAAGATCTACGGTTGATTCGTAACCCTTTTGGATGAAATCGTGGTCCTGGGTTCGAATCCCAAAGGTAGCAAAAATTTATTTTTCACAATTCGTAACCATGTTGGATGAATTCGTAACCCTGTTGGATAAAATTCGTACATTAAAAAACGTTTATATTTATATTTTAAGAAGTGTTTTTACTGTAGCCCTCCCCTATATATATATATATATATATATATATATATATATATATATATATATATTCACACAAACACTCACGGTCTATTTTATTTATCTCACTACAAGAAATTGCGGTTCTAACGACCGAAAAAACGATCGTTATCCACCGGAAAACGGTTGTTAAAGGTCTTAACGACTGTTTCCGGTGGTTGCCATTTGCATAGTCGCGCCGGTTACCAACGATCGTTTTTTTCGATCGTTGAGATTAACGACCGTATATTTAATATTTAACGACCGAAATTCATTGTTAATAATTCAGGATCGTCGTGAAACGGTGACAAGGCAGGAAAATCAACGACCAAAAATACAGTCGTTAGCTAACGATCGTATCTAATGGTCGTTGTCATGACGGGTAGTTAACGACCGTTTACTTTCGGTCGTTAACGGTCGTTTTTGCGGTTAGTGGACGATGGTATGCAACGACCATTTCTATTTCGGTAGTTAGTTAACGATCGAATAAATGGTCGTTGTATATCATTTGTAGTTCTGCGACTGAATTTTCAGTCGTTATTTATTTTATTTTTTTAATATTGTTTTCGCCAATTTTTATATTTCTTGTTTTCCCTAACGTAACAATTTAGAAATGCTTCAAAATTATAAAGATGATATATAACAATTCGAGCACATAAAATCTAATATGCTTCACAATAATTAAATACATCAACGAGTTTAGAAATTCAATATTGCTAAAAGTATTCAAAGTTGGAAGTCGTCAAGTAGTGTGTAATCTATATCTATATATTATACTCCATCTATCCCACTCCAATAGGCTCACTTCTTTTGTGCACGGAGATTAAGAAAACTTACTTTTTAGTAGGAAAGTGGTAGTAAAGTGGTGTGGTCCACACCAATTAAGTACAACTTTTTACCCAAAAAGGAAAATGAGCCTATTGGATTGGGACATCCCAAAAAGGAAAATGAGCATATTAGAGTGGGACGGAGGGAGTATAAAAGAGCAGTTTAACTTCTCGTCGTATGGAGCAGCTTTTTGTTTCCAAGCTAAACTTCTTTTTTTATTTTCTTTTATTGTTTTTTACACTTTTTTTTCTTTCTTTTAAAAAATCGTGTAATTTAAATAACAATAAAATATTCCATATGCATGTCAAATTAAAGATCATGAGATTAGCTTTAATTTGATATATAATAGATATAACATAGATTTAAAATAATAAAGATATTAAAATTTAAATTTTCAAATTAAATTGTCTTCTCTCTCATCTCGCATATTTTAGTTCTTTTTCTTAAATGATCTATTTTCATTTGATATTTTTTTAATTTTTTGTTATATCATTTATTTATTTTTTCAATTAAATATTTTTTATCTTTTGTTAAAAGATTTATCTTCTTTTTTGTGCATAACATGCTTAAGTATGATTTCATAGATATATCTGTAACTTTTTTTGCTACGATTTCATGAAAATTTTAAGAACTTTTAAAATTTCAAAATCATAAAAAATAAATTTTAAATAAATAAATTATGGTAATTTAAAATTTTAAAATATATATTTTTTTTAACTTTCGTCTCTACTCTCTTTAACGATTTTTTAAAACCCTCCCTCCTTAATGAAATGTTTATGGTTTTCTACTAAATTTGTTTCTATATATGTATTTATTTTTATTTTTGTCTTTTAAAAGGTAAAATAAGTAGATACCATGTTTTGTGTTTATTTATTAATTTATTTATATATGTCGTTTAATTTTGATGCTTGCCGTGCATCGCAAGGACATGCGTACTAGTATATAAATAAATTTTATTGAGAAAAAGAAGAAAGAACAAAAATTTAGATAAACCCTTGAGAGCGCAGAGGAGCAAACTAAGGGCAACCCTCATAAAAACCTTCTTAAGGAAAACCCGGAAGGGAAAAACTCGTCTAATACAGAGAGATCAAAAGATCGAAAGAGCAAGAAAATTAAGGAAAAACAAGAAGCTTTACGAGCTTGAACTCTGTCACGGCCGGCCTTAATTAAGGATAATTAAGCCGGGAAACCATGACTGGGGAAGGGAAATTACGAAGCGGGTTTAGAAAGGGGCGCATAAAAGAATACTCAAAGAGCTTGAATACGCGTGAAATATTCCTTAAAAGGAAAAAGGCATCGTTAGAGGCTTGAGTAAAACATTATCAGGGTTTGCAGCGGAAAGCATAACTGAGATACATGTATGAAGACATGTATCCTTTCTGAGCCTACTTTATGTTCGACAAAAACTCCACTCAGCAACACTTCATCGCCCATCACAGCTCAACCTGCACAAACATAAACATACGTAGGGCTAAGTACAAGAGTACTTACTGGGCAGTTGCCAAAACTAAAGCATAAACTTAACATCAATAACAACACACAACATCGCATAAGAGGCATAAGTTTCTTTCAAATCCTTTGCTTACTAAACATTTCCAAAATCATAAAAAGCATGAGCGCATTCTTCGTCATCAACAATCATAAACACTCATAAACAAGCATCGTGTCGTGGAGAAGGCCTTTCCCAACGAACACGGGCATCGCGCCGTGAGGGGGGCCTCCCTCAGCGGTCACGGCATCATACTATTGAGGGAGGCCTCCCCCAATAGACGCTAGCATCGTACCGTCGAGGGTGGTTTCCCCCAACGGACGCTGGAACACTGGAACACTGGCATACTGGCATCGCGCCGCGAGGGAGGCCTCCCTCAGCGGACGCGGGCATCGCGCCGTGAGAGAGGCCCTCCTCAGCGGACACGGCATCGTACTGTTGAGGGAGGCCTCCCCCAACAGACGCAAGCATCAAACACAGGCATAAACTTAATAGCATAAAGCATTCAAGCGTAAACAAGCGTAATTCACATAAGGCGTAAATAGCATAAACAGCATAGCGTAATTCATTTAGCGTGAAGCATAATAAAGCTTAACTCATTTAGGCATATTAAAGCATAAGACTTGCATAGTTCTTTAATAGCATTTTAATTTACGCGTAAGAAATTGCCCACCTGATAGCAAGGTTTTGCTAAGGTACTGTGACTCCTTGTGTAGTTCTTATTCTCGCGCTTGACCTTAATCACGAGAATGTAAAATAAGACATTGCCTCAAGGAAAATTCTCAATTAATGAGAAAGCGTATTTTAACTATGCATGAATCTCGTATGCATGAACTAATCTTCTTAGCGATAATCGGGAATTCTACTATTAATCCTTGTTAATAGATTTAACTAACTCCCGTCTAACGCGGTTGAATAAAGCTGTGCTTCTTCCTTCCTCATCGTAATATTCTAAAAGTAAAATAAACCTCGCCTTTGTACTCGATCGAAAATAAAGGACTAACTCGGCTTTAATCGAGGTGTGACCTTGTAGAAATTATCGGGCTTTTCGATAGAAACATAATTACTAATGTAACCTCAAATAATTAATCGGCTCAAAATAGAGTAGCCAATTAATTAAGTAAACCAGTGGCTTTAATAAAATAAAAAATGATAGCTCGCTTTAAATCTGAAGTCCAAAACAATAATTAATAAACTGAGCGGCTTATTTACTGAATAAGAATCGGCCCACTCACTGATAATTAATGTGGTCTGGAAAGAATAAATCTTAGTCCAATAGGCAATTTAATCGGGCCAAATGATGAATTAAACTGGCCCAATGAAATATAAATGGGATTAGAATAATAGCCCATCATAAAATATGCATCAGCCCAACTCCTTAAATAAATCAAGCCCAATAGAAATAATTAGAAGGGCCAATTAAATAATAGACTGGCCCAGTTCGAATTTAAATGTGAAAACCCAAGCAATTAAAATAAAATCAAGCCCAACTTAAAATGCATCGGGCCAATTAACATAAGGAAATAGGCCCAACAATTGAAATAAAATCAAGCCCAACTCTCTCTCTTTCTCAAAACTGTCGGTCTCTCCTTTCTCTCTCTCTCTCGAACACCTTTCTTCACAAGCCGATCTTTCTCTCTCTCGGCCAAAATCTGGTCGGCTGCACCTCCTCCGGCCGTTCAGCCGTCCTCTGCTCTGGTCAGCTTCGACCGGCGACGCGTTAAACCCCGGCGCCGTTCTTTCTCTGTTCTCCATTCCATTCGCGGAATCCAAAATCGAGCCCTAGAATCTGGAACACCGCTGCTGCTCCTTCGCTCGGCATCCGGTGAAACAATCGGCGCTGGTCGTGGCCGTCTCTATCTTCATCTCTACCGTGAAAGGGAAACAAAAAGCCCCAACTCATCCCCTGAAGTTTCAAACTCCGACCTTCATCTCACAAAATCCGACCGGCCTTTCCCTCTCAACTCCGGTCGGTTTCTACTTCCCTGGCCGTTCAACTTCCGCCAGCTCCATCCGGCGTCGGCTATCTCCGTGTCTAACCCCGGCGTCGTCCCCTCCTGGTTCAGCCACGCTGCTGCTGGTCCAGAATCGGCGAGGGTCGTCGTGAGGTCGGGAGTCGTCTGCCTTTCATCGCTCGATGCCGACGATGCTTTTGTCCCCGCGATTTACCACCCACTGGACGTATCTTGGTCTGGACGAACAGGGCAGCAGCCCCGTCCTCTCTAAAGCTAAGTCAAACCATTCTCTTTTTATCGATTCTTAACGCGAATTAGGCAATGATAAGGTGAAATCTTCTTGTTTTGCATAAACTCAATTTATGCTCGTTTACTCATATGTAATCTGTCACTTGTTCATGATCGCATAGTTGGGGTGTTTACTAAGTTCAAGATGCTTATAAGATTGTCTATCCTTGTGAAACTACTCATGATCATGCTTTGATATGAATGCTTACTGGTATGAATAATAGGATAGCATGATTACCTTGAAGTATACTGTTGGTTTGTGGCTGAGCTTATGAAACGAATGAGCTGAGAATAAGCCGAAGCTTGAAACCTTTGTGTTGGTTGAAAATTGTTGTTTGTTGAACTGGAATAAGTGAACTGAAAAGTTCGAACTTGTTTCTTTCAATAAATGCAAGTTGCAAATGAAGGAGATGATGAATCAAAGCTAATTTTTACCTTAAAGTTTCTGGCAAGGAGTGAACGAGTGATTCTCTTGCTTTTCGGTTATGGTGTGTTGAATGAACTGGAACTGAAAGAAATTGATGTTGTTGTCTCAATAATTTCAGGTAGATAAATGGAAGAAGATGGAGCATTTCAGCAGGTTTTACCTTGAGACTTTGGCAGAAACAAGCTGGGCGGTCTCTTCGATACTTTTGGGTGAAATGAAGTGAGTGTGAAAGTTTGCATTTGCTGGTTGGGATTTATGCTTAGCAGAGGACTTTGTTGCTGCATACTTGAGTATGCTAGCAAGGTGATCAGAGGTAGGGTGGCTGGAAGTTGAGGTTTGAGGGAACATTGCAGCCATGGAAGGCGGCTAAAAGATGGGGTGTAGAGTTGGTGGGCGGCTTCTTCTGCAGGGGAAGAGGGAGTGCAGAGTTTGTTCTCACTGCAGCACACATTTCCCTCCCCTTTTTTACTTTTCTTTCTCTTTTCTTTCTTACTAACTTTATTGACTTGTGTGCTCAACTTGAGCTAGTGGCAATAAGTGGGCCATGTAATTCCAGCCTTTGTGATATTTTAGTCGAATTTTCCCAAGCTGGGAACTAAACTGTAATCCGTGAACTGCAAATAAAATACTGGCTTCGATTTTAAATCGTCGCGTTTCTGTATGTGTTTGATATCTTTTCCCTTGCCTGCTAACTTGATAAACTGTAATATAACTTAAATTAAATCCGTAGATTTAATCTGCTTTGCAGTCGGAATAATTCCACGACTTCTAGTAGCACTTAATAAAATATAACTGCTTCTGTTTCTCGATTAATAAATAACATGACTTCGCTAAGTCAGTTATAACTTGGAAATACTAATTATTGAATAGCTCAATAATCCTCGTCGCGTTTTTCTTATGCATACAAAAGCATAAAGCTAAAATAATACTTCGTCTCTGATAAAAAATAATTAGGACCATAAATTGGATTCATATATAACTGGCAACTGGGTTCTATTTACTGAAAGATGCGATATTAATTATCGCGATACCATATTAAATAACATAAAAGAGCGGGTTACTACAAACTCCGAACTAACCATCGCCCAAGCGGGGAAGCCCCGACAAGCGGAATAGGAGTCACTACATCGCACACGGAACTCCGGCCTGACCATCGCCCCGAAGCACGACCCGGTAACTCCAATACGAAAGAGCCAAATAAACCAAAAATCAACGCTGACCACCTACTCGAAGAAATACCACAGCGAAAGGAGATAACCATCCGCATGAGATAAATCCAAAATCAGCAAACTACCAAGCCATCCAAAAGATAAATCATGATGACCACCAATCATTCGAATAAAAGCCAAATAAGACAACAACAACCTCAAACTACTACACTTTCCAAACCAGCGACAACACAAGCAAGAAAAAGCTAAAACTTCATACGCCCAGCTCATCAACGACGGGAGCAACTGAGCGAAATAAAAATCAACGCCGAAAGGAAGAAGAGCAGACCTCCTCCAGACGCGGATCCACCAACAACGCCCGACCATTCTAACCCCAGCCCCGAGCTCGCCCAGGAACTTAAAAAAGAGCTAGAATGACGCCCTCAAACCCATTACTGAACCAACCAACCAAAAAATAAAAACCATGATGATCACCAAACGTTCAAGTACATGCCAAATAGACAGACAACAACAAACTCCAATATGCA